>NW_006436298.1:1183422-1222762 GCF_000325575.1 Pteropus alecto
AAAAAAGAACTCATTCCAGAAAAATAAGTATTAATGCACAAGAAATGGCATCTTTGACAACTGTACCTTAATAAACTTATATACATACAGGTCACGATTGTAAAACAACAATCTGGAAATGAATTTTACTATCAAACTTTTAGAGTCTTATTATAACCTTGGAATAAAATTGATTTTTTTTAATATGAAAAAAAGACATAATACTTTGTCTTTCTTTATATCCACTATAAGCTAGATATTATAAATCAGGTAAGTCATTCTGGGCCAAAACCTGCCACATCAGTTTTCTGTCTGGAAAATAATTATGATTTGTATTATTATTATCATCACTTACACTGAGGAAATGCTCACATTCTGGGAAAACTTTAAAAAATCAGTTTAAGGTGAACGGAGGCTATTGAGCAAAGTTCATGTTCTTGAAAAACTACTAAAACTCCTTCACAATTATTTCTCCTTTTTAAATTGCCATGAAAATATGAGATTTTTTTATTTTTTATTTTTTATTTTTACAGCAGAGAAATTGGGCCTACAGAGGGCAAAAAGTTTGAATTCAGTTCTCAAAAATAATTGCATCTTTTCTTCATTGTTACATGTGACATGCTGACTATACCTTAGTCATGAAAACATTAGAGTGGAGATAATATTTTAGAATTAATATGGTTGATTATCATCTTATACTCTTTTCAGAAACACATGATATAATTTCATATACATACAATATACATACACATATACAATATACATACAGTATATACTTTCAAATTTTAACTTCAAATTTGAAATAGTATAATGGTAGAGTTTTCTATTAGTATAACAAGAACTTACTGATATAATAAAATAAAGTTAATGCAGTACTTCTTTCCTTTGTATTCTTCGGCAACCTCCAACCCATAAAACAAAGCTTTGATTTAGATAACAGTGAGTATTGCAGTTGATGGTAATGAATGTTGAAGAGTGTGGATGATTGTCCCAATTAGCTGTTGATAAAACTTGGAAGTGTGTTTTTTATATATTATGGCTACTATATCTGTCCTTAGAATCCTAACACTCATCTATATCAGGGTCTGTGTCTGTGACAATAAAAATTTTGGACAGAGAAATGACAGAAGAAAAGGAGAGGGATTAGAGGATATTTTCATAGATAATTTAAAAAATGACACTTTCTAAAGCACATCTGATGCATATTTCTGCATAGTTAAAATCTTCACTTAGTTATGGATACTGCAATATTCTCATTTAGAAATAAAATCCCTACATAAAATTCTAAATTAACTAAATTTTTGTATTATTCACATAACATAAATTTCTTTTATAATGAAATTAAAAATATCTGTAAAATGTATTAACCAATATGAAGGGCTTATCAAATAAACCAAAGAATGCTTGAGTCTTTATGGACTGCTTTCTTGTTAACTAATTTTTAATTAAACTTATAAATGCTAGGCCAACAAATAATGCTTTTTGAAGCAGTTTTTAAAAATTTTTTATCAGATCTGTTTGGGACTTTCTGGATGATCCATAGTCTATTCCTAGTTTTAGTCTTTTTAGCAAGGTTCAAGATTACATAATAACCTTTTGGATCGACTCGATATATGTGATTTTCAAGCTTGAATAGAGAGCCAAAATCTGGCTGCTTCAATAAAGCCCAAAAGCTCGATTCAGTGGCAATCATCAGTTCTTATCAGAAAACAGGTTACTAAGAGAAAGCTTCATTTGGAAAAAACACCTCTTTTCCTCTCCAGGTAGAATTTTGAGGGAGCCAGAGACATGGTTTAGGTATCATATCTGTGACAGTTTTGTGGCAGAACAGTATTCCTTAATTGCCTATCTAGCTGAGGGAAAGCTTTATTAGACACATTTATTGTTCCCTTTGCAACTGATGTCCTGCAGTATTAACCTCCAAGTCAATTGTGAGGCTGTTTTCTGAGCCGTATGAATAATGCACTACTGAAATAGTCATTGCTTGCTTTCTTTCTTTTTTTTTTCCTTTTTTTCTTCTCTCTCTCCCTTTTTTTTTTTTTTTTGACTATGGGAAGAATATAATAATTTATTTTGTGGCAATCTAATTGTTTGCTGATAATTTGACTTATATTAAAAAAGTGAAATTGACCTGTAAATGGTTGATTTCATGTATATGTTTTTCAATATATGGGTACCTATAAAGAGCCATTTATTTTCTGGAAAATTAGAGTAAAACAAAATAATGGCCACACTTTAATCACAATTCTCAAATGTGTATAGATACACACAGCCTACCTCTGCCTTAGCACATTCCTCTGCAGGCTCTCCTTATGTCAATGATAAAACTGCTTCCCTTCTAGATCTGAAGGAAAGCAAAGCTTTGGGCCACTTCATCTCTGAGAATGATTCTATCCTTAGCAACTTCCAATCCCTCTAGTGCTATTATTCTGAATGGATTTGTTTTTGTTCCATGATGTTTAGAGTTCACAAACCAAACTGTATGTGAAATATCATCTACCTGCAAAGACTCTCAAAGGGCACTAAATGAGATAACCATGCCATGCAAGAATGATTGTTTCCTAGATAACAGGATAGAACTACACAAAGGCAACACTCTCCAGGTAAATCTGAAACGAGTCATTTGACATAGTTCGAGGTGCAAACTGAACAACTTTAAAAAGGCTTGTTTAGTAACAAAAAAGAAAAAGTTGGTAGAGCTTGGTTTACTTAGATTGCTCCTACATTTGCCAACCCTAATTACTATCTTTTTCTATAAATACCCTTCATTTCCTCACTCCTTTCTTCGTTCCTTCCTTCACTCATCCCTTCCTTTCTTCCTTTCTTTTTTTCCCCGTCAGGAATTTCCAATGCAAATTCTTGCACCTAAAAGCATGTGACAACCCCTCTAAGTTCACTATGCTCTCTTTTCTTAAAATTCCTGTGGAAATTATCTAGATGTTTAATTACATATTACCTTATAGTGATTTCATACCATTTACTAACATTTTCTCTGTAAAGTTTTATATAGGCAGAAAACCCTTTCTTTGTATGTGCCATTAAAGAATAGAAAAAAACAATGTTGCATAACCTAAGTTAAATATAATTAGTACCACTAATTTTGAAGGCCTTGTGTGAAATATCTGTCTTTCAGTTTTCTATTGTTTTCTTATTAATTTGTAAGAGTTAATTTTATATTCCAAATGGAATCCTTACTCAATTGTGTATCACAAAATCTTTCCTAATTAAAAAAAAAAAAAAAACTATTTAAAACAAAATACAGGAGACTATTTTTCATGACTTTAGGTAAGAAAATTGTTTTTTTAACAAGACATAAAAATAAGGCATAAAGGAAAAGATGGGACATTTTTACCACATTAAAAATAAAAATGTACTTTAACTAAAAAGAATGAAGAAAACAAAATCATACTGAAAGTAATATTTGGATTAATTGGAAGATATGATTTCATTCTCTTCTAGTTTTCCTTTTGCTTTTGAGAAGTCAATTATCTGATTATCATTCCTTTGTAGGTCAACCGATATTCCTCTTTTATTGCTTTTAAGACCTCCTCATTTTTCCTTTTTTTACTCTGCTGTTTTACTATGATATGTCTAAGTGTGGATTTTCTTTTTATTAATCCTGCTTGTAATTCTTTGAGTTTCCCGAATCTGGGAAAGGATATCATACAGAAAATCTAGGATATTATTTACTGTGATCTCACTGAATATGGCCTTTTCCCTAATCTTTCTATTCTCAGCTCCTCAAAATATGATTAGACAGAGTTTAGACTTAATCACTTTATCCTCCTTGTTTATATTTTTATCTTTCTTTAGAGTAATTTTCTACAGAACTATGTTCTATGTCATAATTCTTTCTGCAGCTGTGTCTAATTGCTTTTAACTTGCAGTATTAATAATTAAAATTTGAAATTTTAATATTAGTACTATTTGAAAAAATTATTTTAACACTAATATTATTAATTATAACATTATTTTAATATAAGAAACATATTTTTATTTTTAAAAGTTCAATTTTTGTTATTTTTCAAAAATTTGGGGAATTTTTTGTCACTCTATTGTGCATAATAATTTTAATGCTCTTTGTTTCTTTATGTGTAAATATATTTGTTCCATAAATTTATCTAATGATTCCATTAGATGCAGGTAGGGAATCTGATTCTTTAGTTTAACTTTTCTGCTGAGTTTATGTAATTAAGTGATTTTTGATGGTTTTCATGATTTTGAATGGGCCTCTTTTTTTGCAGTTTCATCAAGAATTTGGGGCTTTTATTTAAAATGTTTTCCTCCAAAGAATATTTATATTTGCTTTCTCCAAATTTCATGGAGATTAAACTTCATTAGATTAAATTTTTGTTTTCATACTTTTGAGGCAATAACTGGTATGATTTCATCACACAAATGTTTGTGATTATGAGCTTTTAATTATGGAAGATTTTTGTTTTTTCATTTCCCTTTTATTTTCTCTTTTACTCAGTCCTAATTCAGGGACAAATAAAGCAGTCATGCTTTTATAGGATGGATTTGTTTATTTTGGGTTTGTTTTCCTAATTTACCAATTGAGCATATTTTCCTTTAGGGATATTTGCTTTATGTGGAGAATTCTGAGTTGATATTCTTTCTTCTTAGGACCAGTTTTTATCTCTTCGCTTGGTATGTGATACTTCATTTAACCCTTAGTTTGCAACCTCTGAAGATTGACAGATGACTTTCAGTCAGGTATTAACTTTACTGATACCTAGTCTTCGTTTAATCATATATCCTCTTCTTTGTGGCTTCTGTTACCCTTTCATACTGCTAGTGAAGGCATTATATAATTTACGTATATTAAATATTACAGGATTTTGTATTCTGTCCCAGGAGTGATTTCTCTTTTTTGGTTCTATCCCATTATAGTTCTTACTTCTCAGGGTAGTTATAATTTCCTTTACGTTACAAATATTGTCATAGTTTTCATTGAAATCGAGTATATCTTGCTAAATGTTATATACTTAAAAGGTTCTATATAAATTTTCCGAAATGGATTGATGTCAATATTTACTCAGTGGACTAGAGCTCTTGTATATAAGTTGCACTCTTCACTCATGCATATTGGAGCTGTGTCAATATGATCTCTTTGTTGAACTCTTATTATCTGTAAGGCATTGTGTCAATTCCTGTGATCATAAGAGGCAGCAACTGAATTTAACAAGCTGAAGGTATTTTAAGTGAATTTGAAGTCCCCCAAAAGAGTAAAAAGAAATGTCTTTTTTATTTTAATTTAAATTTCTTGCAGTGTCTGTCACAATCACTGACACTGGAAACATTTTTAAAATTAAATATATGTCAGACCTAACTGGAGTGGCATACGTAATTGAAACGTAATCATTTAATTTTTTTACTGACTAGTAAAATCTCTAAATACATTCTAAAATTTGTTTTTGAATTAAATTTAATGTGCTAATTGACTTCTTTGGAGTTAAAGAATTAAATGTAAGTTAAAAGTCCTTCCAAAGGTTTGAGGAGGCTGACTAAATTCAAACATTTACTCTTAGGAAGAAAGAACAAGGTTAACTTTATCAAATATAATAAATAATAATGTAAGAATTTAAATGTGACTTGCTGATCTGAATCAAAGGGGAAAGCTGCTAATGTAACCTGAACTTTGTAAGTATGATTATAGCATAATATGTGGAAAAGTCAACTCAATCACTTAAATAAAATTGTCATGAAACAATCAAGTAAAGGGCACATTAATTTTTTACAGAGTCAAATACTGGTTTTAACTAATTTCCACCATGGAATGTTTTATGTATTTGTTTCTTAAGTAAAAAGTTTACTTAAACTTAAAAAAAGTTTCTTTTTTTTCTTTTTGAAAATTTTTACAGTTACAGAAAATTTGCAAGAATATTCCAGAGTCCTGTATACCCCAAATCTTGTTTCTTCTATCGTTAACATTACTGTGGTATATTTGTTAATGTGCCAATATTGATACATTATTATTAACTAAAGCCTATACTCATTCTGCTCTCTATTTTTTACCTCATGTCCTTTTTCTGTTCTAAGATTCCATCCTAGATATACCATATTACACTTAGCATGTCTACTAGATTGTTTTAGACTGACAGTTTCTCAGATTTTCCATGTTTTTGATAACCTTGACATTTTTGAGGAGTACTGGGAAGATATTTTTTATAATGATCTTGAACATGGATGTGTATGATGTTTATCTTATGACTGGACTGAGTTTATTGGTTTTAGGAGGAAGATATCACAGGTAATGTGACTTTCTCATCATAATATCAAGGGTATGTGGTATTAAAATGTCTCATTAGTGGTAATATTATCCTTGATCACCTACTTGGCTGAGGTAATGGTTGTCAGGTTTTTCCATCGTTAAGTTATTCTTCCACCCCCGCCCTTTCCATACTGTACTCCTTAGAAGGAAGTCACTGTGTGCATCTCAGACTTACAATTTGGGGAGTTATGTTCTACCTCCATAAATAGTGAGTTCCTCTTGCTCTACTGACCTTGAAAATATGATGTGATTTAATGTTTTTCCCAATTTGAAGAATTTAAATGATGGGTAAAAATGGATAAAGTATCTTTAAAATTCATTTTAAATGTATTGCCGAGCTGGTACAAAAGGAAATAATTTCCCAACTTGAAATTTGACAAAAAATAAAACTAGGTGGTAAGGCTAATTTTTACTTTATAGGTTTCTTTTTAATCCTAGATATCATGGGCTTTCATTTTGATGTCAACAGGATGTGTGAAAAAAGATAAACTTAGTCATCCAATGGGTTGACACTGCAATGTGCAATTATAGCCCCCCCCACCACCATTAATGAAGAATGTTACCCGAGCTGCTGAGAATATTGTCAGTAGATAATCTTACATTATCAGAGCATCAGAAATTGCCTCACATTAATAGATACTTAAGGGCTGGCCCACATCCAGTGATATCCAAAAGCTACTGGATGCTGAAATATGATGTTTCTCTTGGCCTCTCAAGAATTCTCTGAGGGCCATTCTAAATCTACCACTGAGACTGTCATTGGGCCTGCATCACAGATCAACTAATTCTACTGCACTATTCTGTTTTCTTTCTCTTCCTTACAAAGGGTTTCATACGAAAGCTATTGTCATTAATTAAACATTATGCACATTAATCTCTGTCTCAGAATATGTACTTAAGTAAAATATTTTCAAATTCATATATAATCTTTTGGAATCTGCATTTTTACTGAATATTATGTTCATAAAATCCAACTATACTATTGTTCTTACTGATATATAAATAAATTCCAACTCTTGATAAGAGAAGCAGCAAAGTCACATGACAAAGAGAATGTACACAGGGAAGGGAAGAATTTGAGACAATTAAACAATCTACCATAATATATGAAGGTTAAAGTTTAAAGTTCTTGGCAGTTTCCCTAAAGTATGTTTTAAACTAACTTGAAATTGACCTAGCCATGTGTAAGGGATTCTATTCTGCATTGATCTATACTCTCCAACAATTGAAATTGTCTGAATGTTTAATTTTGAAGATTGTGGCATTTTGGTTTTGGTTTACATTTCCTGATTACTTATTTCGAACATCATTTCATATATTTACTGTCCATGCATTTTTTTCTTTTATGAAACATCTTATCTATTGGATTTTTTTTTTTTTCTTACTGACTTACAACTTTGTATTCTGGAAACTATTTTGTTAGGAATATGTGTTGCAAATATTTCCTTCAAGTATGTAGCTTAGTTTTTGACCTCCTTTAAAATCTCCATTGATGAAGAGAATTTCTTAGTCTTCATATAAACTAACTTATCAAGTATTACTTTTCTCTGGTTCTTTTTCTTTCTGATTTGCCATTATATTGGGCAGACACCAAATCTTTGTATATGTATGATTTCATTACTTAGTCTGTTCTGTTTCATCAGTTAGTCTTCCATACACCAATACCATCCATCTTATTTAATACTGTTTTATAATCATCTTCGTATATGTTAAGGAAAGTAAATGCCCTATTTTCTTCTTCAGAAATGGTGTTTTGCTCTTCCATGTACACTTTAGAAAAAATTGTTCAAATATTACTAAAACCCTGTTAAGGTTCTGATTGAAGTTTCAATGAATTCATACTTATATTTGTAGAAAACTGACATCATCCATTTGGGGAGAATTGCTATCTTAATGTTACAATGACTTTCTATCCAAGCCCATGAAATATGTCTCTATTAATTTAACTCTTCTTTATTGACTTTCAGTAATGTTTCATGATTTTCTGTGTATAGATCTTTCATGTCCTTGTTAATACTTTTATGGATCTTTTAGGATATTTTGATACTATTTTAAATGACTTTTAAAGATTAAAAAAAAATCTTTGCTGGTACATGAAAATGCAATTGAATTTTGCATGTTAATTTTTATTTAGCACTTGCCTAAGCTTATTTAATAATTTTCAATATCTTTTGCTTCTTTATGTAGATTTGTCTATCCTTTGAAAATAATGTCCAATTTATTTCCTTTCTAATAATTTTGTCTTTAATACAGTTTTCTTACGTTATCGCACTGACAAACAATATTGAACAGATAAAGTGAGAATTTATTTATATTACTCTAAATAATTTTTTTACACAACATTAAATATGATTAGACTAGAGAACATCCTAATGCAGTTTCAAAGGGTGTTTCTAAAAGGACAGTTGCTGCTGTTAGTTTAGCCTTTTTGTAAGCAGCAGTGTAGAAGAAATAATACAGATTTTGAAGGGACAGAATCCTTGGTTCTAATTTTAGTTCTATCACTTCCTGAGTAGTAGCTTTGGAAGTTTCTTAGGGACTTTAAATTAAGCTAATACATGTCTCCTAGAGAAGATATAAATAGGGACAAGTTAATATTGTGAATTAATAACTTCATTTTCTCTGCTCATCACTCATAATAAATATTTTTTAGAAGTTCTCAGATGAAATTTACATATACTTCCTTATAACCAGTTTTCCCCAGGGCCTTTGAACTCCTTTTGGGAATGCTTCTTTGCAGCAGGTGGCTGTTCTCTGATTTGTGGTCACCACTGATCCTTTAGGGATGGCAAGAGCTGCTGCTAATTGGCACTCTTTTACTAGATGACTTAGTGGAGCTCTTTTACTGGTCATGGTTAAGCTCTCTCTTGGCTGTCTCTGTCTCTCAAAAAAGCCAAGTAACATTCTGTTCTATCACACAAGCAAAAAAAGGTTCTTCTGCCTCTCTGTATACATGCCACAATAAGGACTGTATAGTAGCATTACCTATACCTTATAGGTAGCAAATGTTTCATATTTACCAACTACCTTCTTTCTCCCTCGAACTTTAATATTGGACCAGGGAGTCAGGATGAAAATAGATATGTATAACTACCATATCCCTGAACTCAGAATCATTCCCCATTAAATAACAAAGACTTTCTTTGTAGCTTCAGTTCAAACCTGAGCAGTAAGAGTTCTCTTGAATAAGATGAATTATCTAGCAGAGACACACACACAGTTTTCTACTAGGCCCAATGCCACCATTTTGAAACACATGCCCAAGTAAATCTCACCCGCAAGCAGTGGATGAGACTGTCCAGTGACAAGCAGATCTCTCCTATAACAAGGTAGCAAAATATGATTGAGCATAGGATTTATATTTGATTTATCTTTATATCGGGAGAGGAATACAGTGTAGTCCAAATAGCATTGCTGTGGAGTGACTCATGTTTGGCTTTAATCAGATTTTCTCCATTTACTTAATTTGCAGTGGAACTTAAATTTTTTTTTTTTTTAAACTAATTCTGGGCCTTTCTGTGAAAGAGAATTTTAATATCTACTTCACAGTTGCCATTAATATCAATTAAATTGCATATTATGGAAGTAATTGTTTAGAAAGAATTACGTGTTCTATTTTAAGGTTTAATTCTTAGATTGAATATATACAATAACACTGTGATGTATGCTGTTATTTCTATGAAACAACAGATCTATTTCATGATAAAACAGGTAGAAGCAATTTTTAGATAGTTTTTTTTTTTGTAGATAAAACAGTACATTGATTGTATTTTTCACTTTTCAACCTAATCTAAGATTCTTAGAGGATATATCATTAATGACATTTATATCTGTGAATTTGCAGCTGTTATTCTTATTTATATCATTTTTATGTTATGAGGATGATTATCACCAAGAGTAAAATTTTGACATTGTGGCATGAGCTATGTATAATAAGAAAGTCAATCATGACAACTGCTTATTTAAGAATATTTAAAAATCTGACTTATGAAGAATCCAAATAAGAGTGTCTCAGAATTTCTTAAATAGTTTAATGCTTAAAATAGGCATAGTTCAGGTATACGATACTATATTATTAACAGTAGTCACCATACTATACATTAGATACTCAGAACTTATTCTTCTTATAACTGAAAATTTTTGCTTTTTGACCTATGTCAACTCTTGAGAGTAGAATTTAAGCATTCTCACCACACACACGCAAAAGTTAGCATGTTAATTATGTGACATGATGGTTATGTTAATTATCTTGATTTTGTAATCATTCTACATTGTATTTATATATCAAATCATCACATTGTATACTTTAAATATATACAATTATATTTGTTAAATATTCCTCACTAAAGTTAAAGAAAAAATATCAGCCTAGTTCATGTAGAATTGTAATCAATGGTATGGTTTTGCAAATGAGATTAATTTGAAAATATATTTTCTTCATTTCATAAAACAGAATAATGGAGAATTGTATTTAATTTGTCAAATATGCATTAGGGCTATTTGAAATACAAATATTTAGATATTTATATATTGCATCAGAAAAGCCATAATTTTTTCCCCAGCTATATTGATGTATAATTGACAAATAAAATTGTAAGATACCTAAGTTACATAATATGATGATTAGATATACATATACGTTATGAAAATGTTCCCCTATTGAGTTCATTAACACATCTATTACCACACATATTTATTTACCAAATTTTAATTATACAAGTAAGAACCATTATTTTCTGAAATATTTTTTCAGATTTTTCAACTGGATTTACATTTTATTTATTTACATTTATGGGAATTTTTAAAATTCCTATTTGTTTCTTATGTCTGATAATTTATAGGCTATGGAATATATGACTGATTCTTTAAATATATGGGCAATAAGAACTATTAATGTTCTCTAGGATAGCAATTCCTCAGTTTGGCTCTATATCACAATACTTGGCAGGGCATGAAAGGTTTTATTAAATTATAAATAGATATTCACAGTGAAGTTTATTTCCTTAGGCCTGGAAAAGTAATCAGAAATAGCTTTTATAAGTTAACATTCCAAGTGCTTTTGTTGTAACGAATCTGCACACAGTATTTGAGAACCATTTCTCTAGCATGACTTGACTTACTCAGATTCAATATGTCAGCTACTAAGTAAGGCCATTAGCTAGAGAGATTTTTCCTAATTTTACACCAGAAGGTTTGTAATACAATGATAGAAAGGCATTTTTTTACTATTATTAGGTCCACATTTATCATTGGCAAATGCTTGGCTGATTTTCACTTTACTTTCTTTCATTAAAATATTCCCTGGTTTGTCTGCTTAATAAAAGACTAAAGGTTATTTTTATATTTAGCTAAACTGAATAGGGACTCTATTTGTATGTTACATGCTGTTTATATCTCCTTTAAATATAACCAGTATTCCACAGATAAATACAAAAGGCTGAGTTAAGTCATCATATCAAATGTATTAAGCAATGCTAAGTAACCCATTGCCTGCTGAGCACTTAATGCTCATGTAGCTTCCTTGTTTGTCCCATAATAATCCCATTGTTTAGTAGAGGGAAACATGGCTTAAAGAGATGAGGCAGCTTCCCCTGAGTCATGCATATGTATATAAGCAGAATAAGGCCTAGATAGTGGGCATTCCTAGATCAGATATGCATGGTATGGGATTTTGAGAGGAAACTGACTTTGAGAAGTGTAAAATGATGACAATACCTGTGATGTTGGCCAAATTAGTGCATGTGTCCTGGAGGCATAAATGCAAGGAAGAGCTGAGGCTTTTCTCAGTAAGGCTATAAAGGTCTACATGAGCTTGTATGGCTTCCTCTCAAGTGGATCCTGTTTTCAGGGGAGGATGAGAGAGGAATCTTTCCTGAGACCAAAAGGAATGGAAAATGGAAAATAAAGAGTGTTAAGGAGGGGAGAATAGGTCCTCTCTTAATCTTGAATGTGGGAGAATTTTCAGAACTCCAGCGTGATTCAGGGGGTCCTGAGAACAGAAGCTATGAGCCTCCCTTCCCTGCTGATGGAGAATGTATAGTAATACCATAAATATAGATGTTACTAAATACATTTGTTATGATAATCTTTGTAATAAAATCCAATGATTAAGATAGGAACATGTAATTCAAACATAAGTGTAAAATATTAAGAGTTACCAAGAGGGCATATTTCACAATGAAACAGCAAAAGAACCAGTTTCAGAATTGACATGTGTTAACAGCCAAATTTATTCAATGGCAACATTCAGGACCTGTGTGCAATAACATAGTGTTATTCATGTGAAAATTGGAATTCACTCTACTTGCTGGGAGCACATTTTATATCTATTTAAAACTAAACATTTTTGTAAAAGCATTTCTCTGTTGCACATTCTTAAAATGATAATTTCCTATAGAGAAAGTCGCAAAGACTTATGTACAATGAAATGATAAAATAAATCTAGGAGTGATTGATCACATGAAAAAACATCTTCTTCACCTCTATCAGGGTAAAATTAACTTTGGGAGCTTCGTTGTTGTATATCCACCATCACTTCTATGAGATTAACTAAGAGATCTTGGGTTATATCCACATAAGTATAAGAAAATGCAAAATTGAGACGATTTTAAGTTTGTTTGTTTGTTTGTTTGTTTTTCCTCTGTAATAGCATGACAATAAAGGAAAACAGATTTAGGCATTGTGGTCTCCGTATTATTTCACCATATTGGGTGAATTCCTCAGATTCATATTAACCCTATTCCTCTCTTTTTTCATATAAATTTGACCTGCATTTCAAGGTCAGAGATTTACTTAATCATTTATAATGACCTCTGCAATATTATTCTTTACAATTCTAAGATGAGAACACATTTTGTATTACAACTCTCTAATTGTCTAAAATTAGGCCAATTCATCTTTAAGTTTGGACATTAATGAGTTGTCTACATTCCTGTGGCAAGCCTCCTTACCACAGCAACAACAAACCCTTCTCATTTAAGGAAGATCAATAGCCATACACATTTTTCTTTTATGCATCCAGTTTACAATTCACTTTTAATATCATTTAAAGTACATAAGCAAATTCTACATGACATTTTTATTACCATTGTAATATCTCATGTTTAATTTTTGGCAGTAAATATAGTCTGGTACAAACTTAGAAGCAATAAAAGAAAAATAATTTAAGTATATTTTTGATTTATATGATAGTTTGATTTTGGGGGGTGAATGACATCCTTGCAAATAACACCTGTGCATGTGACAGATCTAAAAGTTTGATGTTTAAATGACTTCTAAATGTTATCTTTTATTTTTTTAATAGACATTGCATTTTAGGAATCCTACCAAAGTCTAAAATTGTATTTTTGAAACATTATACATGGAGTTATCATTGAGACATCAATGGATTTTAATTGATCGTCTATTAATTTACATTTTTTGAAAAGCTCCCAATTAATTGCATAGACTAAAGAACCAAAGTTGTTATTTTATCTTTGGAGACATGTTTAATCATGAATATAGTTGTTTATAATCTCTTAATAAAAGAGAAAAACAGCTTAAAAGCCAAGACACTACCATACAGACTTTGGACTTCCTTCTCTGTACTGCATCTTCAAAGCTGGGTAATCTGGGCAGGGTAACTTCTACTTCTCAATTTTCCTTGTCTGTAAAAGGGGGGATAAAAATAGTCCTTGCTTTTTAGAGTTATTGTAAGAATAATTTTCATAGTGCAACTAAAGAGCATAGTAGAGTACTTAGAATATACTAATCACACAGTAAATGGTTCCTTTTATTAGCCTTTTCTCTGGTCCAGGAATGAAGTCAGTGAGGATTGATAGAAGGTGAAGCTAGTTAGGGTAAAACTCACAGGATTAGTACTCTATACAGGTGGGTAGAAATTTAAACCTAAATGAGGGCTAGCAGAGTGCACTCTGCCATTACTTTGGCAATGTGCAATAATGGTTCCCAAATTTTGAGGTAAACCAAAGCAGCAGTGACTGCTTAAGCTGCTTTTTCTGATTTACAAGTCATGCATCTCAGAAATTCACTAGAGTTAAACAGAGATGTTGATTTTTCAAAAGTAAGTCACTACAAAAACATGGTAAAATATATGCTCATGTAAGATTCACAAACATAATGATTATAATTATTAATAAAGTAATAATCAAGTTACTAGAGCTGTCTCATCTGTTGATAAATGCAGGGCAATGATAGTTTTTATTTTGGTCTCTTTTATCTCTCCCTTTTGTGTTACAGATGAAAGTATATAAGTGAAAACTCCTGAATGCCTTTGAACAAAACAGTGAAATACAGTCACTTGTTGCTTAACCACAGGAATACGTTCTTAGAAATGCATCGTTAGGCAATTTCATCACAGAGTGTGAACATCACAGAGTACACTTAACACAGACTTGGATGATATGGCTTACTACACACCTAGGCTGTATGATATAGATAGCCTTTTGTACCAACGATACAAACCTGTACAGCATGTTACCGTACTTAATATTGTAGGCAATTATAACACAGTAGTTAAGGATTTGTATATCTAAACATATCAAAACATAGAAAAGGTGCAGTAAAAATATCAGGAAGGAGTGAAAAATGGCCTGAGGATAAATAGGAATAAGAAATCAAGATGGAGAGATAAAAAAAACAGGGGATTGGCTTGGCAATGTGGTTTTGGCTGTTGCATGGTGAAGCAGTGATAAGATTAAGGAACTTTGTGGTATTCATTAAAAAAAAAATTGGGTGTTTAACATAGAGAAAATATAGAACTGAAGACTCGATATTTTGACTTTGAAAATTTGTTTTTGGTTCCATTGACCCTATCTGACACCAAGGGCTCTCTCTGGCATTGAACTGATAGAAGAAATAAAACTTATTTATGCTTTACATCATTACAACCTGAAAATATTTCTTAAGTAGAGAAACAGTCTGGTACCACATTACCACTTAATACTTGGTAAGGTAGCTCCTGTGGACTTGTGACCTTGTACAGGATCTTAGGTCCTTAAAGAATTTACAATTATGTGCTCTGAAGACCATCAAGGTAAATCTGGGAGGGCTGTATCATCATCTGAATATGTAGTGCTGAGGGGATGGGCCCCTCTTGCTGAACCAGATCAGTAGCTAACTGACTGGGATATAATCTGTGCACTTAAAATTGAGGTGCTGTGAGTGAGAGGGCATCTATTGCCAAGCCCCAGAGATATTGCTCCTGTAGAGAAAAAGAATTCCACCTGGACCACTATGTGGTCCACCTTGACCAGAATGTGGTTAAGTGTAGCATGACTATAATAAAAATGTTGTTATTGCTATTGACTGACTTTATGGGAAAGACTCATAGCAAGCATATAGTAAGAATTGTGATATTATATGCATATTTAAAAGAAGCAACTTCTCAATGACCTAATAGTATAAAGAATTTTATTCTTCTTAGTTTTATGTCCAAGAAAATTATGGATATTCAAAATAGTTGCATTTTGAAGTTCATTTTGACCATTATGTGTTTTAGTAATCCAATCAGCAAAGCTTTTAATTTCTCACTGTGTTTGGAAGCTGCTTTAGCCAAGGATTCCAGCAGGGTGGCATCTACTTCTTCTTGGCATCTAATAAAGAATGGTTTAATGACTGAACTCTCACAGCATGTTCAGGCTGAATCATTAATACTATGTAAAAACCTTATGATTTAATTAATGTACTTTCTATGCTATATATTTTGTTATTTTTAAATGGTAGCATGACATGACTGTTTCAAATCATGTCATTTAAAATTTGCTTGTTTATGTACATTACTGATTTAGGGTATTTTAAAAATAAATTTTTAAACACATTAGAGTTTTCAGTGCAGTATTAAATTATTTTTATTATGCAGTAAAATTGGTTATGTGAAGTATTTACATTTGAAATTAAATACATAACGATGTATGGAAGTGAAGGAGATGGCCACACCATTCATTTTGATGAAAGTTGATGTAGAAGGACAACTACATAATCATATTGTCTAATATTGTATAGAATGGATCTAAAGAAACTATATTAACTTTGTGATCATCTTTCATTCTGATGTTACTTGTGCTACATTTTGTCTATTATGGTCATAATGCCTGATAGAGAGAAGTACTCTGAAAGATGTCAGAAGCCCTTTTGCCTGAAATGGTTATGTTCTCCTTTCTAATCATGCAAAGATGCTTTCACAGTATATTATACAGAAAATGATTACATCAATCTCTTTATTGAGCCTGACTTGAAAAGCTTTGCAAATGAATTTTTATTTCAGATGTTAATGATTAATGTTATTTTTTTCTGATTCACTTACATGTCTTATTAAATGTCACCTCAAAATTAAATTGAAATCTATATATATGAAATTCATGACATTGAGGTTGACACTCATTAATTTTTTCTTTTAGATAATAAAAAATTAAGAGCACTAATTTCAAGTTTGAGTTTAAGTATATCCACCATCTTCTTGCTATCTTCATTTATTTACTTTTAGAATTTCACTAATAGGAATTACAGTTATAAGTACTGATATGAAGAAAAATCTCTATTGACTGTAAAATACTCTAGTAATTATAGATAGAAAGAAGTGGACCTTTTGAATATTAGTTTTAAAACTTTTTAAATTTTTTACTTGTATTTTGACTTTGCTTATAGTGGATCTTGCCTTGTGGATTTAAAAAAAAATATAGTTCATTTTAATACATAAAGAACACCTATTATGTTAAAACAAAGCCAAAACCTAAGAGGAAAAAAAGAGGAACTATTTGGGAACAAGTGGCCGATAAAAAAACGAAATTAAAATGACTCTTAAAATAATAAAACTATGCTCAGCTTAACATATAATACAAAAACAAAACAAAGCAAACCATACACAAACACTGTTTATATGTACATATGTAAATGGATTTATCTAATTTGATATAACAATATCCAGTAATCTAATGTACCTAATCTAACATATATAATCAGAGTTTTTAAGAAAGAATAAAGCATCTATCTATCTATCTATCTATCTATCTATCTATCTATCTATCATTTATATATGAATATATCAGATTAGAAAAAAACCCAGAAATACATGAGAAATAACTCACATTGTTGCCTGGGCTGTGGGAAAACAGAGACATTTGTATCCTGTTGGTTTTAATATGGGTGCTATGGGTAACATAACTATTATGAAAAGTAATTTTTCAATATTGAACATAATTATAAATGTACCTATTGTTTGACCCCCAAATCTTATTTTTTTAGATTTAGTTTATGGATACATTTCATACATGAGTGAAATGATATCTGTAAGAAGATATTCATTTTAGCATTATTTAAATAGCAGCAAATTGGAAACAACCTACATGCCTATCATTAGGAGACTTTTTAAATAGAGTAAGTAATTAGAAATGTAACTTTTTGTGCTGTCATGGAAAGATCTCTAGGATTTAGTGTAGAGTAAAAAAGAATATGTAAGAGTACTTGCTAGTGTGTTCATAAAGTAACCATGGAAATAAATAAGAGAATAATAGTAATGATCTGAGGTGACAAGTAGATGGCTGTGAGAAGGAAACTTTCCAATGTACCCTTTTGCACCTTTGGATTTGGGAACCATATAACAGTAGTAACTGCAAAAATATATTATGAAATTAAAATTAAAAATAGAAATAAGGCACAAATTAGCTGGGGTATTCTTACTTTCTGAGAATTGTTCTCTATAGACATAAAATCAACATTGATATCTACATAAAATGACTGCTTTATAAATCATACATAGAAAGTATATTAAGGAACCAAGAATACTGGTAAGTAGCAATAGATTTACAATCGATTGAAGAGTATGGTTGTTAGGATTGATATGCTGAAATTTCACATTTCTGTATTTGTGTCTTTGTTATTGTACCTAAAATTTCTTTCTCCCATGTCTCCTGTTTTTCTATTTGAGAAACACCATTCATTTTCCAAGTCCTGGTTTAAACATTACTTTTAAAAATTTAAACAAGCACTCTAAATAATTAACTTCTTGCTTTGTACTTTCCTAAGAACTCTGATTATATATCTATTGTAGCACATACAGTATTTTATTCTATTTTTTTCTTCTCCCTTCTTTATTTCTTCCCTAATATACTGTAAACTGCTTGAGAGCAAGGATTGTACCTTGTTCATTTTGTATTCTCAGCATTTAGCAATGTTGGGCACATAGGAGACCAGTAAATGTTTTTGAAATAATTGAGCAATAAATAAAATGCAGAAGGTAATCAAAATGGTTACATGAACATAAACTAATTTTGAAAAAAATATAAGAATATAAAAGAAATGACTTTTTATACTGTGACTATTTTTTATGTTCGTGACTATTATGGGGTATAAAAGAGTATTAAAGAAGTGCTGTTAAAGGGGCACAGCTGCAATATTAATTTTGAACAATATGCTCAGCCCTTTACATTATTCTAGTTTTGTAGATTAGTTAACTAAGGTATATAAAGGCTAAGAAATTTTTCCCAGACAAGACAATTCAAAAATTGAACAGCTAGGGATTTGAATGCAGTCTGATTTCCCCAAACCTTGTACTCTCTATACTACAATTCACAGATATCCTAAACCACAATGATAAAAATGACTAAAGAAGAATATAGACTCCAGGAACTACCTGTAGATACATCTACATTTATTTATTCTATCAGTCAGGAACCACTGGACAAATGAGAAAAATATATAGATGACTGATTAGTACCATATCTTTCACTTATTTTTAGTTGTGGCTTATTAGCTCTGCTCAGTACTCATGTAGGATGTAGATGACAAGATGAAACCCAAAATTATAATTTTTTTCAAGATATATTTCCGGAGAGAATGAAACACTGTCAAGGTTTCTATAAGAGTTTGTGAACATTCCTAATGAGTTAGTCTTTTTAAAATAATATTATCTGGTGACCAAGATGCTTTGGATTTGCTTCTATCAAAAGCTAGGTTGATGAATTGTAAATTCTTCCTTCCAATTGTTTTATTCAATCAGTGTTTGAAATGTTATATAAAGAATTCAATTTTAGGTCTCAGTCTCTATACTATTTACCCCTTCTTTATTTCTAGTCTTTAAGTTTTCTTCGTAATATACACCAAAGCTACTGTTGTTCACTTATTTTGTCTGGGATATTTTACATTACATTCAGTTAAATTCTTCCCTTATTATTTAATTGGTTTATATGTGCTCACGATTTTTTTGGGATACTTAATATACATCAGTAGAAATGCCATTGGTTGTTGTTCAACAGCAAAAATAATTTTAAAAAACCCTAAAAACCCCCAAAATTGGGCTCAACTTTGCTTAGAAAATATTTTTTTGTTTATTCTTTTCAATTTTTTTCATTTTAATTAAAAAAAATCAATTATTTTTCTATAAATTTTATATTTAATAAAACTGAAAACAAAATAATGAAGAATGACTACTAATAAATATATCTATGATCATTCTGTTACATAAGATTGGCAAAATCATATGTATCTTAAATTATAGGAATAATATGGAAATTTATTGATATTTATTAAATAATTGGCTGTAATAGGAGATTGCACCTACAGAGACTTAACTTTATTACTTTTATATGACTGACATAACTTTTTTTGAAGCTTGACATATGTTTACTCTAAAAAAAAGTCATGAATTCTCCTTTGACCTTTAGAAACAGATATAAATATAAGGACCTTTTATACATTAAAATAGATCAATGGTTTATGAGATAGCCAACACATTTTGTGTACTCATAAAGGTCCATTTCCTACTGAAAATTATTCTTTTGGTCATATGACTCCAACGAAAGTAAAGGAAAAAGAAGAAAAACTAGTTTTACTATTTATTTCAACAGTCTCATCTAATATTATTAAAAATCTAGCCATAGATTATGAACTAAACCTTAGTTTGGCATATTTAATGACAAGTTGGGCAGAAAAAGAAATGAATAAACATGAGGAAGGCAGAGGAGGAATAATTTCTATTTCCACAGTACACTTCTTTGAAGGAGCTTAAGGTAAGTGATGAAAAAGATGTGACACTATATATGAAACTAATTTTTTTCTCAGAGACCATATTTAAAGAATGAGGAATACAAAAATGTTCACTGGCACATTATGTTGCATACTAAGGAATCTTTATAAACCATTTGTTAATCTGTTATCTAATCCTGACCCAGTTCAATGATAAGACAAGATTCGTACATTTTTTCTGTTGATTCAATATTCATTCATTTTTCAAGGCTTGTTTCAGCCCCTTCTATGAAATCCACCCAAAATACCTCAACTCAAGCTGCTGTGTTCCCTCTTAGAAGACCTGATAGTCTTTTAGTCAGTGAAAAACTCATAGAATTAATTGACAATCATTTTGACACTTTGACAATAATGTAGTATTTTATTGAAGGAAAATCCCAGTTAAGCAGCTTTTGTTATTATTGTTATTTTGTTTGGGAACTTAACCCACTTCACCCCACAAAAGATATAGTATCTATTTTCTTGCCAGAATGCCAGAGACTGTTAAGCGCAATTAGGATGGTTAAATTTGTGTATCAACTTGACTGAGTCATGTAGTACTCAGATGTGTAAACATTCTGGGTGTATCTGTGAGGGTATTTCTGGATGAGACTAATATTTGGATTGATAGACTGAGTAAAGGCAATTGCCTTACCCAAAGTTGTGAGAGCTTCATCTAATCCAGTGAAGGCCTGAATGGAACAAAATAACTGAGCAAGAGATTTCTATCTCTCTGCCTGATGGTCTGGAGCTGAGACATTGGTCTCCTTCTGGTTCTCAGGATGTCAGATCCAGACTGGAACTTACATCATTGGCCTTCAGGCTGCAGATCTTGGGACTTCTCAGCCTCTATAATCATATGAGCCAAATCCTTATATATACATATAAAGTACCTTTATATGTATCCTCTTAGTTCTGTTTCTCTGAAGAACAATGACTAATGCAGTGATCCATGGAGAATGACCTCTTAAAAGCATAAATCCTGGGAGAGAGGGAGACAATGAGAGAGGGAGGAACAGTTATTGCCATTTCAGGCTGCTTCATAAAAAATTTTGGTATTGACTTTATTTAATATATATTAAGTCCAAGGTTTCAGTGCATTTGTGGATCTCTAAGGAATAGTGGGACAAATCAGTTTGGTCCAGATGTTCAAAGACAATTAAATTGGGCAGTAGTAATCCAAGTGTATAATCTAAAAGTAAAGAGCAAACATATTTTTACATTCTGTTTGCAACTGTAGCTGACTCATCTCCTTTCTTTTTGCACTATTCTTTCTATGAAAAGAATAAATAAAGGAAATACACGAATACTAATTCTTAGCACTCCTCCATATCAGGGATCCCTGCCTTTTAAAATAGTATGTGACAAAAGGAGAAAAAGAACACCAAGGTCCTCTCTGGAAAGAGAGATATCAAAGATCAAATTTAAAAGTGGCTTAGATGTGAGATATTTTCATTCACGATATATTTTCTTATGCACAATTAACAATGTTACCTTACAATCATTTACTTTATGTGTGTCCATTCTTATGCTCTACCAACATTTGTGCTTTAGATTAACAGTATTAAAACTGGATTTTTCATACCCTTGAGGTCTCAATGTCTTTACCAATGTATGGAGAATTTTAAGAAAATAAGAATGCCTTTTATACTCTACTCTAATGCTGATATATCTGTCCAAGAAGCTAAGAACCTGTGAGGAAAGGTGTAATTCTTTTCCTTTCTGCTCTTTTATAATTCCTCTTCTCCCTCAAAAAGAAAGACATGACTCTAACTCTTGAAACTTATAACAATGCGTTGTCTCCTGAGGGTGCATTGAATCTAATAGTTTCAGCATGTCTTTAATCAAATCATCAAAATGTTACATCTGTATCTTTAAGATATACATTTGCATTAATTTTTTGTATAGTTGCTTATATTAAAATTTATAATTTTGTTTTGATCAGTTGTATTTTAGTTATACAATCATACACTGCTTGATGATGGAATTAGGCTCTGAGAAATGTGTCACTAGGTGATTTTGTCATTGTGCAAACATCATACAGTATATGTACAAAAACCTAGATGTTATAGCCTACTAATGTAATTTTATGTGTTATACTTTTATAGTACTGCAACTCAGTAGGTTTATTTACATCAGCATAGTCACGAACATGTTAATAATGCCTTGCACTATAATGTCACTTGGTGATAGTGTTAGGCAGTTAGATAGACATGAGCGACAGGGGAATAAAGGAATGAAGACCCCTTCCAAAGACCTCCCTGGAACACCCATTTTATGGTTATAAATCACCCCTGCATCCTGAGGAACAAAGGGATGAAAGGCCATAAATCAGTAGCTCATTTAATATGGCTGCAAACTCATGCCTAATCAGTCCTACAATAACCTCCCCATGCCCTGGCTTCATTATACTATCAGTATAATATCATGCCTATCCCTGGAAATTCATGAATCTAATTATAACAGCCTGATTTCTGGGTAACCGTATGTACAGTAGGCAGACAGTTATATATAACAGCCAAATGTCAATCAAAATGACCTCACATGCCAGTCTTTTTGTACCACACTTATAGCCAGCCACCCATCATGGCCACAATATAAGGTTTACTTCCTGAATTCTATGCCGTTACAGCCCTCTTTACTGTAACCCACCCCTCCCTTGAAGCGTACTTTAATCAAACCTGTTTCTCTCTTGAAACATACTTTAATCTTACTTTTTCTAAATCTCACAGATCTATAATTCTTTACTTCATCAGTGTAAAGAACTAAGGACCCCTCAGTACTTCTGGGGTCACAACAGATTTTTGATTTCCCCCACGGTAACAATAGCAGTTTTTCAGCTCCATTAAATCTTATGGGACCACCGTTGTATATGTGGTTCGTTGATCAAAACATCATTATATGCCACATGACTATAATTGTTTCCTAGTAATAATTGTAACAATAACTCAAGATAAACACAATACATTTTTAACCTGAAGGTATTCAAATTTTTATTCTGTGAGGTATGTTATGGTGACCAATAAAAATTTTTTAGAGCCAACAAATATATTGTTAAGATAAAATTTTGTTGAATAATTGGAATGTAAACATATGCTTAAGAACATAGATAACACAATTTCAGACTTAAAAAAGAGCTAATTTTGTTACTGAATAGATGATTACAGGTATCAAACCCTGTTGGTATTTATGATCTACTCTCTACCAGATGTATTTAAGAGGAATATGCATCTAGCATTCAATTTGTGTCCTCTAATTAGCACTCTTCACTAAAAGGAGCCAGGATATTCATTAGATGAATAGCTAACTTTAGGTCTGAGACAGAGAATATGTAAAATAATATTAGGGCAGCTTTTTTCATGAAGCAGAAAGCAAGTAAGCTATTAAAAAACAAAAGCAAACAAAAGAAAACTAATAGGCCAAGTCAAAAAGAAATGACCAAAGATGAGAGGATAAAAAAATAATAGAGAATACAATTAAGAATATTAAATACAAATTAAATTGTCCAAAATTTTATGTGATAAAAAGGAGAAAGCCAACAAAAAAAATCCCAAACCCAATTCTTAAATTCAGTTGGAACTAACTGGAGTGATGGTAATATACTCTAGCATTTGGATATTTAGAAGAAATTAGTACCATTTTTTCTGCATTTCTTGCACAAAGTGCATATTAGGTCAACCCAATAGTCATAATTATTAAGATAAATTTCTCTTTACATAAGAATTCCAGCTATTGAATGTGAATGAGATTGTGTAATTATAAAACCACTATTTTATAACTTTTAATTATTATTTTAAGATAATGATCATATATTGAATAAAACTGTAAAAGGAAAGAATGAGAGGAGACTTTATAATGCAAGAGACAAATTCTCATCATTTGAACCCACTGAAATCTTTATATTCCTAAAAGTAGTATAATTACTCTTTGTTCTTTTAATAATATACAAAGTAAAGCACCTAGCACACCCTTTGAGGCATTCTTGACAAAATACTTTTGCCTGATTTTAGCCTAGAAAATGGATAAATTTATGAGAAATACAGGGGATAGAAGAACAAGCTAAATAATACTTCAAAAAAGCAAACTGACAAATTTAAAATGTACATCATTCTAGAGAGTAACTTGTTCTGTTTCTGTAAAGAATTAGTGGCACCAAATGGAAAGAGGAATATCCAAAATTAAAGATTTAAGAGGTATAATACTAAGTGGGATGTATGGTCATTAGGTGAGTTTTGTTTTGAATAAAATAACTTTAAAAATATGTTTTCGAGAGAAATAGAAAAATTTGACTATGAACTATCAGATGACATCAAATACTTATTAATTTGTCAGGTGTGATAATGGTTATAACAGAAAAGTACCTATTATTTAAAGATTCATACTGAAAAATGAGAGTAAAGTGACATGATTTTAGTACCTTGAAAAGGAGAAAAAGATAAGATGAAACAAAATCCAAATAATTGTTAAATCTGGATAATGGATAGAGAGGATTTATTGCACTGTTCTCGTGAGTGTATCATATATTTGAATATTTTTCTAACAAATTAAATTTAAAATTTTAAGAGGTCAGTATTCCAGAAATATATCATTTGCAGTTAGTTAAATATATGATAAAAATTTTTATTTTGATATAATGTGTAAGTAGTATATAGTTTTTAAAAATTATTTTGGTGACTATACAAAGAGTTTTGAAGAATCTGTCCAAAGTATACCACCAAACTATTGAACAATCCAGGTGGCCTGATCTCAAATTTAATTATGGCATCTATGATCCTTTCAAATACCATAACCATAAAAAGAAACAGTTATTATGACTGCAAAGTTTCTAGGGTTATGTGTTTATTCATTTACTTACATGTTAATTAATTAGTTGACTAATCTAACATCCAGTTTTCTCCTGAAGCCTAAGTAAAAATTTTTTATCTGCCATCTACCTCAGACAGATTTCCTCTATTGATTGTTCCCATATCTCTTTGCAGCAGAACCCTGAGATATTTTTAACTGTTTCAGTTTCCTGTGCAAACTTGAACTTAAAATTGTACATTTCTTGCTTTCTAAGTGTGATATGCCAATCATACTTAATCATTTTCAAGTGGAAATTGAGGTTATGGGTTGTCAATTTACTTGTAAAATATATATATTTTTTTCCACCAGAGGAAAGAATATCTCCAAATATGGAATAAATTTAAACAAATTGCATGATAAAATACTATATTTACATAAGCTTTCCCTTAAATACCTGCTTTTAAGTAAGTGTCATGCATGAAATTACAACTATTTTTTCATTGGCCAGCAGATGGCAAGATTTAGTGCTAGTTACAGGTTGTGTTGCAATGAAATACCATTTCTTGGGCAGCAAACATTAATAAATTGGGGCATTAAGCACCTAAATTCTAAGACAAAAATATTGAGAGTGAAATGGATTTTGTATTTGCAGTTATAACACACAGACTTTACCACAAATCTCTCACTTGAATAGGGCACAGCTGCTTCTGTATTGTCATTTTAGTAGTATGAAAGAGAAAAATTCAGTGAAAGATGTGTGTGCCATTATTTCACATTGAAAATGTTTTTCATTGTACATTTTTGAAAGGATTTACCACTTGAGAGGTATGTTATGGTAAACCTGGAATGTGGAGTGCTGGTGTGCTCTTTTTCTATTATATCGAAGTAAAGAGCCATGGGATAAAGCAGTTAACAAGGGGAGGGTGGGTCCATTAACACATTGACCTCACAGTAGTAGTTTGACAGAATAAGTACTCAGGAGTTGCATTTCATGATGTACAATCTGCTGAGAGCAAAGTGTAAACAAAGCCTCAGAACCAGCAAGAGCGGGAGGTAAAAAGGTGTGTTGCTGCTTCAATAAAGCCCTCTCTACCTTGTGCTCCTGTCAGATCCGTACAACGCTCATATGGGGAGAGTGAAAGTTCACAGACTAAGATGTGAGAGTGCTCCAAGGCCATCAAAGGACTGTTAAGACTGAGAAAGCCCTAAGTGGCTTAAAAGAAGCGTGAAACAATTTCTCACAAGACCTTTTCATCCTCAGAAACCATACAGCTGAGTCTTGATTTAGATAAAGTCATTAAATAGGACTAACAAAAAAGACCTTGAGCAGAGAACATAGCATAAAAGTGAGGCTTATCTGTAGGTGAAGTACGATATTTCCTCACAGTATAAATTAAAGAGTTTTAAAAGGACTGTCATCCCAAAATGTCCTTTCCCTCACACTCCTTGTCCTTTAAAATTTTATTTCTAAATAATCTACTATGGGAGTATTTTAAAGATTATCATATTCTCTTTAATCTCTTACTTCTACCTTCAACTTTTGCTTTTCTTCATAAACAATCTTAGAGAGTGATTTTCGTGGTTCCTATTTCCCAGTATTTTACATACTTATTCATCTTCACACTCTTCATTCAAAGGAAGATGTTCCCCAATGTGAATCCCTAAATGGGCACTGATTTTACCTTTAGTTATCTCCAAAAAAATATTGTTTCATGAATTGTCCTCTCTCTCTCCTATTCCTTCAAAGTTTCCTCTCTCTTGGCAGTTCTTTCCAGCATATATAAATAAGCAAATCACTCCTATCTTAAAACAAAACAATACTCATTTCTGATTTCCATAGCCATTTAACTTTTAGCCTGAGCTTCTCTACCTTCAGAAGATTAGCGATTACAAAAGTAAATAAATAAATAATTCTACATCAATACTCCATTTCATATTAACGGAAATTTTTGTCTCTCCCCCCATTTTTTTTAACTAAAGCTCAATAAAATTTGTAGTTTTATCAATTATAAAAATTTATATGATCCGAAAGTTCCTGTATTTTGGACACATTTGTTCATGATAACTACAACCCATAGTCACAACTGACAGAACCAGCAATAGGGTCCTGTCTCATGCTTCTCTAATCCTAATCGGCAGAAGAGGGTCTAAGAGAAAATCAGGCATTTGGTGTACCTGAGCCTATGACATGTAAACTAAGGACTTATTAAATGACAGGTTTTGCTATGCATACTACAAATAGAGGAAGTCTATCTGTATAGATATCATAGAAATCCAGTGATGAGTAGAGAGCAGCACAGAAGAGAGAAAGAATATTCGCAGGGGTCCCAATGGCTTTTCAGTTCTCAACATTCAGTACTTCCTGCTAACTAAATTTTTGACCCTGAGTTTCAAGAGACGTGTCTACATTATTATATTATTCTTTCTTTTTCTTTAAAGTTTCAAGTTGGTTTCTGATACTTATAACTAAAGTGACTAGCTAAGAAGATTATTATTCTGTTTTACGATTATCTGGTGGCTTGGCCTATATATTTATATGCTATATTTAATTTGAAATCTTTCTTTTCTTAGAATCTGATACATTCAGATTCTAAGAAAAGAGTCAACAATTCAAGTGGGTTACATGAAATGGAAAAGAACAGTTGGCAAAATTAAATTGAGAAGAGGCTTTTTTTTTTTTTACTTATAAAATTATAATAAGGGAGATTGATATGGAAACTAAGAACTATAATCAAATTTATTAATTCATGGAATACTTTGCAAATTATATACTGAAATTTATAGCCACTGTTTTCTTTTTTTATCGGTTTCAAATGGAACATTAGTATTTGGTTGAATTAGATGTTTATTATAACTCTAGCTTCAAACCTTGCCTAGTACATTTACTAAATTCTATAATCAATAATACATGTTGATTACACACAACACCTTTAACAAGATTAAAAACCACTTATAGAATTAAAATTTATATGTAAAGGCACAATAAAGAAGCTACTTTGTTAACTGCTGAATTGCCTTTCTGGTAGAAAACAGCAGCCAACATAACATAGACATGCTGTTTAACAAATTAGAAGCAAACAGGCCACACAAATTGTTCATCCAATTATAGAAAAGTGAAATTTAGTCAGAATGGAGGTAATGTTTGAGATGGGATATTTGGCTGCATACTCTCAGAGATACAATGGAACTGAATAACGATAGTATTCTCATAGACACAATACAAAATAATTTCAATTGAAAGTCCTTTGACTCAGAGGTAATATATAATCTTGGTAGATGTATGAATACAAAAGAGGAAATGTTCCCTAGTCAGCATGATAGGGATGACATCCAGATGCCTTTTCCATTCTATAAGAAGATTAGAGTATTTTTAAAACAGGTAAAGCATAATAAGCTTTTGTTTGTTTGTTTTTGCTGTTACTTTTTTATCTTAATGTTTTACTTTCCTTTTCAAAACTCATCTTTCACTGTCTATTCTTAATTATTTATTTCCTCTTGTCTTCCAGCCCTTTCTTTCAACAAAAGTTTCTATTTTATTAGTGTACCTATCTTTAGCCAATGTTTAAGACGATATCTGTCTAATTAATCTAATTCATACCATGATGTAGAATACTAGTAACAAGAGTTTCTCCCTTCAGTTTGTTCCTTCAGTTGTCAGTTACTAAGTTTCTACCACTTGTTGCCTTACACTGGAAGTTAGTAAGACACAGAATCATATCCCACAGGCAGCTATAACAAAGAAAACCTTCTGTGAACTGTTGGTTATCTTGGCAGATGTAGTTACATGTTAAATATACAGATTGGAGCATGGTTAATTCTAGCTGGAAGCAGAGGTCAGATTAGTTTTATTCTTAAAATAAAATTTTAAGGAGAAATTTATTGCCAGTATAGAATGAGTACATTCTAGGAAAAAGGAATGTTTGAACACATATGAAATTTTGGAGGTAGCAAACACTCTAAGATTATTGGCAAATAATTCACTTACACTGGACCATAGAGTGTGCAAGCAAGGGTATGTATCAAAAAATGACATTGAAGGGAAAATGGTTATGGAAGGCTGTATAATATTATAATATGTTTCATCTATACTGTAGACAAACTATGTAAGATTTTTAAGCCCTGAAGCAGAAACATATGGTGTGTTATGGAGGATTCAAACTTAGACTGGGGAGTGATGGAAGGTTATCTTTTAGAGAATGACTTGTTAAAAGATAATTATCAAAAGGAGGTAAATAATGGCTCATACAAATATAAAAAGAAATATATGTTGAAGATTTTATTTAAATCATGAAGGAAACATACAGATGTTATAACTGGTCCAGAGACTAAATAACAATATACTGTATATTTGAAATTAATAAAACAAAATAAAAAAAATGGACAATAGCCAAATCATATATGATAATGTTACTGTGACCCACAGCCTTTGCAGCAACCAGTCCAGGAAGCCAAATCACAATCTTTACAGCACTCAGCCAAGAAGGGTTAGGATTTGGACAATGACTGCCAACTTCCCTAATTTTTATTCCTGCTTCCAACCCAAGACTAACTGAAGAAAGCCAAATGTGCTGCCCAAATCAGTCTTATAAGATGCCCCCCTTTCTAGTTAGTCTGCCTCTAGCTTCCACATGCCAATAACCTCCTCTTGGGCACACCTGAAGTCTTCCCTTCTTTTTACTATAAAGCTTTCCCATTCTCCTGATTGTCTTTGAGTCTCTGCCTAACAAAAATCATGAATGGTTGCTGATTACCTTTCTATAACAAACCGTGAACAAATAGCCTGTTTGTTCTAATTTGGATGGTCTTTATTTGCACAGTTTTCCTGGAAGGTCCACCAAGATAGGATCTGCACCACCACTGAGGTGGAACCTAACCTGGTGTAGCACCCATAAAAGCTCCTTGTGCCTTGCTACTCAGGGCTTATCGAATTTGTGTTAATGTGCACAATTAACCTGATGGTTAGCTGCTACCAAAAGTAGAGACTAATTTCTCTTGGCTAGTGGAAAACCAGCTCTTTCTGTATCAAAGCCCAGTTCTTTAGTCAACAACAACAACAACAAGATGGAAGGAGAATTCATCTATTTTATTGATGACCAACAGCAAAAGTTGTCCAAATGTATGCTAGTCCAGTGAAAACTTCAAACTCAGTAGTCTGTGAAACTGGTTCAGACAACAAGCTTGTAGGATAAATGCCTGTGTTCTACCATGTGATTGTCCTTTTTATGACAAACAGCTCTTTTAGACAGTACACCTCAAAACAGAACCACAAAAAAAATAGCAAAACTGGATGAAAGGAATAGTCTGATTTCTTTGAGGATAGAAACCAATCAAAAACAAATGGGAACCAATAACAAAACTTAGGTATTGAACCAAAACAAAACAGTGAGGAATTCAGTGGAGCGCGGGATTCAAACCCGATGGTTCTGACTTACCACACTGACATGCACTCAGAACTTCACTATAGTGGTTCTTTGCTGTGCCTGTTTCAGTCAATACCTTTGTGTCTTCATTTGAGGAGGAAAACAGTATACCTGGACAATAGTGCCCCAGGGGTTTGCTGAAGTCTCTTTCTTTTTTCCCCAGGTCTTTAGTTAAGACTTAAAAGATACATTTCTCTTATGATTCATTCCTGATACAGTGTGTAGTTGGGTAGTTGGTGTTATACTTTGTTAAGAAAGCAAAGAAACCTGTAAAAAGATTCCATTTACTTGCTTTCAATTTTTAGCAGACGGAGATATAAAATTTAAACAAATACATCAATTTTTCTTAATTGTCCATAATTTAGGATATTACTTCTCTGAAGAGGGAAAAAACACTCTCTCATGATAGACTAAAAACTATGTAAACTTGCCTAGATTCCTCATAAAATTAAATTGGGAATATTCCTAGATTTAACATTGATATTGTAAACAATATCAAATGAGTGAAAATTTTTCTGAGATTGTGACATATCTTTATATGAGCTGACTAAGTTCCCAATAAGCAATCATCTCCTCTGAGAGCTGAACATAAACCTTCTGAAACCTGAAGAAGACTTATTTCTAGGTATCACTATTTGTGCATGAGTGGCCTGGACAAACCTTTGGATTTTAACTCAACTTCATGGGAACCATCAAAACCTATTGCTGTTAATGAAATAAAGCAAGGAAAGGAAATAAAAGGTATGCAGATTAGGAAGAAAGACATAAAACTGTCCTTGTTCATGGAAGACATGATCATCTATGTAGAAAATATGAGGGAATTGATAAAACCTTCTGAAGCTAATAAACAATTATAGCCAGCTTACAGGATTCAAAGTTAATATACAAAAGGGAATCACTTTCTTGTCTACCAGTAATGAACAAGTAGAATTTCAAATGAAAAACACAATACTATTTACATTAGCACCCCCAAAATTAAATTTTTGGTGTAAATCTAACAAAATCTATACACAATTTATATTAGAAAAACTACAAAAGTCCTATGAAATAAAATAACTAATAGGAGAGATGTTTTATATTCATGCATAGGAAGATTCAATATTGTCAAGATATCAGTTATTTTCAATCTGATCTATAGATTCAGTGCATTCCTAATCAAAATTCCAGCAAGTTATTTTATGAATACAGACAAATTCACTTCAGAGTTTATATTGAGAGGCAAAAGACCCAGAATAGCTAACATGATTTTGAAGGAGAAAAACAAAGTTGGAGGACTGATGCGACCCAACTTCAAGACTTACAATAAAGCTATGGTAATCAAGACAAGGTAGTATTGGTAAAAGAATAGATGAATAGATCAATGAAACAGAATAGCCCAGAATAGACCTCCATTAATATAGTCAGCTGATCTTTGACAAAATAACAAAAGCAATGCAATGGAACAAAGAGTCTTTTTAACAAATGGTATTAAACACATATATGGGAAAAAAAATGAATCTAAACACAGACCTTATACCCTTCACAAAAATTTACACAAAATGTACCATAGATCTAAATGTAAAATGAAAAATTGTGAAATTCTAGAACATAGGAGAAAACCTAGATAAACTTGGATATGGTGATGCTTTTTTGGATACAACACCAAAGACACAATTTATGAAAGAAATAATTGTTAAGCTGAACATTAAAATTAAAACTTGTACTCTGTGAAAGACATCGTCAAGAGAATGAAAAGACTAGCCACAGACTGGAAGAAAATATTTGAAAAAGATCCATGTGTACTTTCTCTGAATTAGTTAATTTCTCTCAAGTGGGAGAATAACTAAAATGGGGTACTGAGAAACTGAATATATAAGCAATGGCCAGACCCTATATGAAATGAAACTGTCATCCATAACCTCTAAAGCAACCAGCCTGGAAAGCCAAACCACAATGTTAGTACTTGGTCAAAGACTGCCAACTTCCCTAATTTTTCTCCCCACTTCCAATTCAGGATTAACCTGAAAAAGTCAAATATGCTACACAAACATCACATAAAAGTGCCCCAGTTTCCTCTGCCAACATCCTTCATTCAGAGGATACCTGGTCTTCCCTTTTTTCACTACTTCCTGAATGCTCTGCTTGCCTTTGAATCTCTGCCAAATGCAAGTGGTAGTTAGTGGCTGTCTTCTTTGCTATAGCAAACTTAGAATAAATAACATATTTTTTCTCATTTGGTAGTCTTTGTTCCTATGTAATTAAAAAAAGAAATATGCACATTTATAGGTCAACAGTATTGAAATAAATGTACACATAAAGACAAACAATTTTTTTTTTTTCAGGATGACAGAGGTTAGTTGGGATAGAGGAAGCGAAGTAAGTGAACTTACACAAGATTGGACATAATTTGCATGCCTATAAGTAAAAATTGCATTACTCTTCATCTAACATAATAGAGCATAAAATGCTTCCATAGCATTGCTCTCAGAACGTCCTAAGGAGTGTCCACCAAGAAGATTTGATCTGTACAACACAGCTTTCCACTGTAGCACAAAATTTTTCTATGTGCCCTTTAGCTAAACTTGAGTTTTGAGTAGGAAAAACTAGGTATGGGACAGGAGTTAGTAAGGGATTCTTTACCACCTTGCTCTTGGTGACTCCCTAACTTATTTCTTCCAGATCTCTACCTCTCAAGCTACCTGCATATCCAGCAGTTACAAGGACAGCCTTCTCCCTGCCTACCCCCACCCCCCGCCCCCACCCGCTTCCATGAGAGTTCCCTGTCACCACAAATGTGCTTGTTGAAGCCAAGGTGAAATCCTTCATATATTTTTATGAAGCAGAACAGATTATACTACTTTTATTGTACAGATAATGAAAATAAGAGCAAAGAGTTAGTGTGAGTAATCTGATATAAGGTCTAGTACATGATTAGACCTCATACGAGAGGGCTCCAGTTTCCACTTTCTTTACTTTAAAATATACAATGAGATTTATGCCCATGGTCCCATTTCAAGGGCTGTGTCTTACTGAACACATTTCTATGGCACAATTTATGAGGATTTTGAAGTAAAAATAAAACTACCCTCTCCCCTTTAGAAAATAACAACTAACAAAGACTAGCACAAACTATGAAGAAATGTGTTATATATTAGCAAGTACTTATTTCTTGTTCGGTAGTGGATGTTGCAAGTATAACTGAGTAGCCAATGTGCACTTTAACATGCCAGGTCATCTTTCTCTTCTGCCTTAGTTTATTATTTTTGATGTTTACTCATTAGAGTTTATAACACTGCCTATTTGTTCAGTCATCTGATATTTTATTAAAACAGATTATGTATTTTTTAATTTCTAATTCTCCATAAATGGTGCACAGAAATTAGGAAAAGAGATTTAGTTTCAGAATCTAAGCAGTACCATCTACTGATACAAAATTAATTGTCTTCCTATCTGATGTATCATCTAGTTTGGGTATTGGCTCTTACCCAAAGCATTGGAGAAATAATCTCCCTCTAATTGCATTAGGTGATTGGCACCTACATTCCTACCAGCCTAGCAGGTTACCTAGCAGCTTTCATTCTTACCCACTGCCTCCCTTGTGGATTCGTGCTTTTGTGAAGATAAAAGATTTTCTCAGTAAAACTGTAAATGTTATGGCTTATTCTCCTATTCCAAATGTCAGGTTGTAATGGTGAAGTTATTGGAGTTTATTTTATATACATACTCTTGTGAGGTCATTAGAAGTTTCATGTAGAAGTTTACTGCAGGCTGATCCTCATTAACGATCATTTTGTAGGAATCATCTGTTGACATAATTTTGCATTGGATAGTGGGCATATGCAGAACTGAGGTTCATTTCTCAATAAAGGGCCATATGTTTTAACTTCATTACAATGCACATTTATTTATGCATTTATTAAATATTATTATACCTACTAGGTATAATTTTCTCTATGGAACACTGAAGGATATGAAAGTATATAAAACATTTTATAATGAATTTATATGATAAAGTTGTGTTCAAAAATTATTGTATTACAAGGCAACATTTTTTCATAGTATAAGAGTACTATTACCAATAAATACTGTTAGGTTCCAAAAAGAGAGAGAGATCATATCTTTAAATCACTCATGATTTCGGTGGAGCTCTAGGTAGGTGAGATTTTGAGAATAAGAGAGACTATCATAAGCAGAAACAATGTTATTAGTCGCAGCTGGTACGGCCCAAGAGCTGTCTAGGGAAATGGAAGGCATTCATTTAGTTGTAAGGTAGGTTTTATCTAAGAGGATGAATAGTATGTTTTAAGCAAGGAATTGGCATAATGCGATATTTTAGATAATCTGTTGGCAATGGCAAAATGGATTGTGAGGACTTGCCATGGAAACAGCAAGTGAGTCTAAGTTGAGAGAAGGTGTGAAGTTTAAGAGTATTATATTTGTCTGATTTTTATTTCTTATTATCTATCTAATAATATACATTCTCATATGGAATCTGGTTATTAGAAAACCATATTAACAGGTTAATGGATTCATAAAGGGAAAACTTGGGCATGTAATATTTTGAAGAAAATAACTAAGAATTCTTTGGGTTGACTGTGTAAAATGAAATAAAAAGTAAAAGGTTGATTTGGATGACCATGTGTTTTGATTTTAGATGTCAGAAAGATATATGGCAAAAATAGAAAAGTCAGGTGAAAGTGTGCTTAGAAGAGAAAATAATCAATTTAAGCTCTGTTGAAATTGAGTCTCTAGGATATCTACTTCAATGTGTGAATCTAGAAATATAATTAGAATCTAGGTAGTGGGAATGGTTAGTAATAAAGATTTGGAAGTCTTCAATATATATCTTAACATTGGATTTATGAGACCATATTCAATTACTTAGTGACATAAATTTACACATACGTTTTCTTCTACACTTTAAATCCAACTCTAAACATTAAAATAATACCTCATTCATTTCAACTACTCAAATAAGAATTCGTGATAATTTGAGAGCAGCTATGCCATCTGTGAGAAACAGGACGTGCCAAGTAAATCCATAGGGTAATCAAATTTGTAGGTTGAGGAAAGAAATAGTAAACTGCTCAGGAGAACAAATTGTTTTTAAACATTTGAATATGTTAGAGGAAAGCAGTCATTAAAAAAAAGGAATCACGTATCTTCTTTAATAGATTACAAACTTTCAGAGGTAAAGAACAACATTTCATATGTAAATATGACATACTAATTGAAATACCTTGAGTAATTATAAGATACTTATTGGCTGAAGAAATAATTGACTACATTATTTCAAATACTGCTTCCAACATAAGCAGTAGTGGTAAAGAAGAAAATTGTAGAAGTTGTCAGGCATGAGTTGGTACACTGAATGATACTTACCAGATGTGTGATTTTGGAAAAAAATAACTATTAAGCATAATTATAATAATAACTACTTCATAACTTTATAATGAAGATAAATAAGATAATATATATGAAGAAATTAATGAAGATATAATTTATACTCAGTAAATTTAAGATGAAAACAACTCTAATAATGCATATTAATAGAAACTCAGTGTTCTCTCCACTCTAACCTCATTCTACTCCTAAAAAGAATGTAGATGGATATATATTGGTTAAGTTAAAATGTACTGATTGGGTCACATTACCTTCAGTGAAGCTCTCACTACTCTTAAAGAAAAAAGAGGACAAACTTGGTGTCTACATAGGGTTAACTTTTGTCATGTTTTCTCTTTTTAATGAGAGACTGGAGAACAAAGTCAGGTTTACAGGTCTCTCTGCTTTGAAATCTGTTCTTCCACAAGGTCACCTGGGATAAGAGTCTAGGACAGTTTTATTCTAAGTATTGGAGGAAAAAAATTCATCTCTTGTTGGCTATGTTGTTCTTGAGCTGACTTCTTGATGACTGATATGCTTTTCCTGGACTGGCCTTTCGTGCCACCAGAATTGCCATAGTTTGGTTGAATATTACTGTGGACGAAGGCAAAGGTTTGAAAGAGGTTGCTCCACCACTATCAGTTCCAGGCCTTAGAAAATGGACTCTAAGTTGAGTAAAAGCAGTCTTCCAATTGTCCAGTCAAGATATATGAGACTACATTAGCATTTGCGGTCAGACTTCATGGTAACATAGAATTAAAATGGGGAGAATGGAGAGGTGCAGTGACTTCACTGAATCAGGAATTTGAAATTTTTTTATCTGTTTTCAACTCAATTATATATTTGTATATTCATTGGTTCCCTTTACAATATTGCCATTTCTTACTTTGGTTTTTGTAATGATGTATATATAAAACCAGATATACTATTTACAGTAGGTATTCATAATTTATCTGTAATATCTTGTGTTCCATAAATATTTAGTTTCTCCTCTTTGTAAATCAATATGCTAAGAATTCTGAAGCATGCCAAAAGGATTTAACTATGTACCATTCTTGTGAGACTTTCAGTATAAGGTGAGAGAAATGTTGTATAAATAATACAATAAGATGAAGGTAAATATTTTAAAATTTGAGTGATGACATTAAGATAAGAATAGGTAACAGTTATACACTCAAAGTTTGAGATAAAGACAGCATAAGTAGGCTGAAAATTCAAGAGAGGTCAGTGTTAAGAGTGGAGCAAGCTAAAGAATATGTGACAGCAACACAAACAAACAAATCCATAAAAGTAAGAATGTAAAAAAAGACTTTTTCTTGGATAGGAGTGTAACAAACTGTTACAACAAGCTCTCAAGTTGTTCTTTAGCATTCACTTCTTTAAAATATTTATTGAGCATCTACTGTATGTCAGATACTGGGGGATTTGGCAGTGAACAAAATAGTCTAAAAACTTTGTCTACATGAAGCTTATAGTCTAACAAATGGCAAAAAAGTTTAAAAATATACATAATATACGAAGATAAGAGCTTTGAAGAAAAATAAAACATTGTAAGAAGATGGAGTGCTGGAGTTTTGGAAGAGAAATTCTATTTAATATAGATGGTTACTAAGCAAATTACAAAGCTTAAGGGTGTGGGGTAGGTTTGTAGATATCTGGGGAAAGAACATAAGAACGTTTCTGGAAGAGGGAATAACATATGTAAAGTCTCTGAAGAGAAGACATGTTTGACATACTTCTGTTTAAAAAAATACCAATGAGGTTAATGTTACTGAAATGCAATGAGCAAGGTGGGAAGGAGTGCATGCCTGCAGAAGTTAGCTTGGGAGTGAGGGTTATATTGGGTGAAGATATATTGTAAGAATGTTGACTTTTTCTGAGTGATAAATGAGTGAGATGTCATTTTGAGCAGAAGAGGAAGTGGCATCATCTGAATTGTATTCTCGCTATGTACAGGGAGACAAAAGACAAAAACAGAAAGATGAGTTAAAAGTTGATGGCAATAACTCAAGGAAAAGATGAGGGTGGCCTGACCCAGCATGTTAATGTGTAAATGGTTAAAATGTTAGTTTCAATGTATATTTTGAAGGTTAAGCAAATTGAATTTGCTGATGTATTGAGTATGTAGTTTGAGTTAGAATCAAGTATTTTTGCTCCAGGCAATTTGAATAAATGGAGTTGCCATTTTCTAAGATGAGAGAGAAAACACATTTTAGAAAAGAATTTGGAATTTTGTTTTGGAGATTTTGAGTTTGAAGAGAGTAGAAGTAGAGTAAACAAAGTAATGTTTATAGAATTTGAGTTCAAAATATGAAAATTTAAGACCTGAAACCATAATTAGAAAGTGCAACCAGTTAGGAGGAAAACCAGGAGAAAGCAGTAATGTGGAATCAGTTAAGTTTTTTTTTTCGTAGAAACCAAAGTCTCTTGTATTTGTGATTTTTTCCCTCATAGAAACCAAAGTCTCTTGTTTTTGTGTTCTTTTTTAAAATTTTATTTTTTTAGTTTCAAGTATACAGTACATTGGTTAGACATTTATGTAGTTTATAAAATGATCCCCCTGATTGCTCTTTCTCTGTTCTGGCTCTCCACCTAACCATTACATTAATGCTGACTGCATTCCTCATGCCATGTTCTCCAACCCCATGACCATCTATCAACTAGTAATTTGTACTTCTTTAACCCTTCACCCATTCTCCCAACCCTCCCCTACCTCTCCCCCTGTGGCCATCACCAGATTGTCCTCTATATTTGTGTCTGTTTTTGATTAGTTTGTTCTTTTTGTCTCTTAGATGCCACTAGGTGAAATCATATGGTATTTATCTTTCTCTTTCTGACTTATTTTACTCAGCATAGGTCTACCCATGTTGTTGCAAATGGTAGGATTTTATTTTTTTAATGGCTGAATAATATTGTATATATGAACTATATTCCATTATACATACGAATCATAACTTCTTTATCAAATTGTCTGTTGATGGGCACTTAGGTCGCTTCCATATCTTGGCCACTGTAAATTGTGCTGCCATGAACATAGGGGTGCATAGACCTTTACAAATTATTGTTTTGGTTTTTTTTGGATAAATACCCAGAAATGCAGTTGCTGGGTCAAAAGGTGATTCTGTTTCTAATTTTTTGAGAAATCTCCAGACTGTTTTTCATAGTGGCTGTACCAATTTGCAATCCCACAAACAGTGTATTAGAGTTCCCTTTTCTCTGCATCTTCGGCTACACTTGTTCTTTGATTTATTGATGATAGCCATACTGACAGGTGTGAGGTGATATCTCATTGTGGTTTTAATTTGCATTTCTCTGATAATTAGTGACCTTGAGTAACTTTTCATATGTCTATGGCCATTTGTATTTCCTTTTTGGAAAAATATCTATTCAGGTCTTCTGCCCATTTTTTAATTGGATTTTTTTTTATTGTTGGTTGTATGACTTCTTTATATATTTTAGATATTAATCTCTTATTAGATGTATCATAAGCAAATATCTTCTCCCATTGGTTGTCCTTTTATGT
>NW_006436298.1:1223645-1266164 GCF_000325575.1 Pteropus alecto
GATTTCTTCAAATATATATTCAACATGTTGTTCTCCTTCTTCAGTTACCCTTATGACACAGATATTTTTACCTTTAATAGGGTCCCATAGGCTCCTTAAATTATTATTATAGTCTTGGCTTCTTTTTTCTTGCCATTCTGATTGGGTGTCCTTTGCTTTCCTATCTTCTATATCAGTGGTTAAATCCTCTTCTTCATCCACTCTATTGATTCCTTCTAATATACTCTTCATCTCAGATAATGTAGTCTTCATTGCTGACTGGTTCCCTTTTATAATTTCCATTTCCATTTTTATGTTTTTTATCTCTTTGTTGAAGTTCTCACTGAATTCATCTACACTTCCCCTAAATTCATTGAGCACTTTTATAACCAGTGTTTTGAACTTTGTATCTGTTAGTTTGCTTGATTCCATTATATCTGGATCTCTGTTCTGTTCTGTCATATGGTTTCTGCTTCTTTATCTTCCCATTTTGGCTGCCTTTCTGTGTCTGTTTCTATGTACTAAGCAAAGCTCCTAAGTCTCCTAGTCTTATTAGTGCAGATTTGTGAAGTAGGTGTCCAGTGGCACAGTCCTGAGAGGGGTTTCAGCTGCAGGCCAAATTTAGCCCAAGTCTGTGCTCCTCTGGAGCCACCTGTTAAGATTCAGTAAGCAATTCACAGATGCTGTGCTTATAGTTGCTTCAAAAGGCCACACCAGAAACCGAGTCCAGTCGCCTCCACCGGTGTGTCTCAGAAAGGAGTACCTGACTTGCTGAGGATACATCTGGATGTGGCTTGGGTAGGGCGGGGTTTCAGAGAATCCTCTGGGCAGAGCGATCTCTGTTATCCAGTTTGATGACATCACAGCTATGGTGGTACGGTGTCTGGTGCACTGGTAGTGGGGAGAGCTCAACAGGGAACAATGGATACTGCCGGCATTTCTGTACAGAGAAAGTCTTGCCTTGACCCTCACTCAACAGTGTCTCCCTGTAAGTCTCTGGTGGCCCCTGCATGCAAACGAATTGGCACTGGTACTCAGAGTGAGCAAGTCCATCATCATGAAAATCCACTCGGAGATGCGGCCCCTTTAAGAGGCTTCTGCCACTGCCACAGCCTCCTTCTCACTCAGCTGCTGGAAACTGGGCAGCCCGTGTCCTTGCCCCGTCCTACCTTCTGCCATTGCAGGGTGCTTTCTTGGATTTCTCCCTAGTTGTATGGCTTGTTCATCTAGATCCCAGGTGAATTTTCCTGGCTGCTGCTCTTTGTTTCTATCACAGCTTTGTTTTGGTCGCTAAAGGGATGAGCACAGCTTCTATCATCTCCATTTTTTTCTCCTCCCCCAGTCAGTTGTCTTTATGTTTGTTGATGGTTCTTTTTGCCGTACAAAACTTTTTAGTTTGATGTAGTCCCATTTATTTATTTTTTCTTTTGTTTCCTTTGCCTGAGGAGATATATCCAAAAAGAAATTACTGTTAGCAAATCAGAGAGTTTACTGCCTATATTTTCTTCTAGATGTTTTATGGTTTGAGGTCTTACATTTAAGTCTTTAATTTATTTTAGGTCTATTCTTATATGTGATTTAAGAAGGTGGCCAGTTTCTTCTTCTTCTTCTTTTTTTTGCATGTATCTGTCCAATTTTCCCAGCACTATTTGTTGAAGAGACTGTCTTTACCCATTTGTATATTTTTGCCATTTTTTTTTCCATATATTAAGTGAATGTATAGGTGAAGATTTATTTCTGGGCTCTCTACTCCATTCCACTGATCAAATGTATCTGGTTTTATGTCAGTACCATGCTGTTTTGATTAGTGTAGACTTATAGTATAGTTTGATATCAGGTAGCATGATACTTCCAACTTTGTTCTTTCTCAAGATTGCCGTGGCTATTCAGGGTCTTTTATGATTCCATAGAAATTTTAGGATTATTTGTTCTAGCTCCCTGAAAAATGCCATTGGTATTTTGATAGGGATTGCACTGAATCTATAGATTGCTTTGGGTAGTATGGCCATTTTAATGATGAGTCTTCCTACCCACAAGCACAGTATATGCTTCCAGTTATTTATTATTTTTTTAGAGAAGTAATTAATGTATCAAGTGATACTTATAGTTCAATTAAGATGCCAAATGAGAGTTAAGGATTTAGAAATGGAAGAGTTAAATAAAGGATTTTGATGATTTGATTGTCAAATAGGCATGATAGACTAATATAAGTTCAGCCAAAAAAAAGAATGAAAGAGTAATACAAGGAGTAGGATTTCCCAAAATGATATGTGTTCATTCAGGGTCACGTGCTGCATGAAAAAAAATAAAATGACAGTTTTTTTGTTTTTGTTTTTCCCCAGCGGGAGGACTTTATCATTCTGTATACCCCACCTAGAGTTTCACAAACACTGAAATTCAAATTCTATGGCATCAAAGTTTTCTATTTCCCTACTACAAGGCACATTTCTTAAGGTTGCTCTGTAAATAAATAAAATAGCATAGGGAAATGTTCACCCACTGAAATATAGATCCACCTCTTATAACAGATTGAATGAAATCTCAGCATAACTCTGTGAAGTGATGAGAGCATGATGGATAGTTGCTTTCCTTACTTTTGCTGAACCTAGTCAGATAAGTTTTCCCTTTACACAGTGAAAGCTGTTCCTTAACCCATGCTGTGTCATGTGGAATCATTCTTTGTAGTATGAAAGCATATGGAAGATGCTTTTAAAAGTACTGCAGTATTCTCCTCCCTATATCCATACTTCTTTGAAATGTGACTTTGCAGATCTTCCCATAATGATCTTTTCTCCACCTCTGGATTCTGGGCCTACTTTGACCAGTAGAATGTAGCCGAAGTGACACTGTGCCAATTCTGAGAAAAGATCTCAAGAGGCCTGGCGCATTTAGTTTTGTTATTTAAGTTCTTTGTGCAGGTGAGGCCATTCCAGACAAGACACCAGATCTACCAGCTGTCTGAAGAAGCATGAGCTAAACCTAGATCAGCAAAAATACCCAGCTTCCTGTAGACTTATGATAGAAATAAATGTTTTATGTCACTAAGTCTTGGTATAGTTGGTTATGCAGAAATAAATAACCCTTATAGAGTGCATATAGAAAATGAGCTTTCTATAAAAGGGTATCAAGAAATGAGCAGTGGTTGGGAAAGATATGGGGCCAAAAAAAGATTTTTTAAAAAAATTTTGGGATAAATTAAAATTTATTTTTGTATGGTATTAGAAATGAAAGAATAGAAAAGGGAAAATAATCCATTGAGAATATTATTAGATTGTAAATTCTATGAAGACAGAAATTTTTGAGATTTTTTTCACTGTGTGTCTCCAGTGTCTAGAATAGTATCTGGCATATAGTAATTGCTAAATAATATTTCATTGAATAATTAGTGAATACAAATATGGAGACATAGACATATCTTTGTATGAATGATCCTACAATATTTTAAATTTTATACATTAAATATCAAACTTCTAAGGTTATCCATAAAATCTTCTTCTCAGAACTATACTCATTAGTTTAACTTCTATCTGCTTATTTATTTGGCAAATATATATTTGTTAAGTGAATTCTAGATGCCAGATGTGTTAAGGGCTGAGAATAGAGATGTGATCCAGAGAGACAAGGCCAATTCTTTGGTGGAAGCTGCTGTGGAAGAAAAATAAAAACAAAAAGAAAACCAGAAATATTTAATTAGTTATCATTCCAAGAAAGAACATAAAAGTTATAAGAATATTTAACAGAGGAGCTATAGAAGGTATTTCAGTATGTCAACTAGAAATTTAGAAAAATCTTTTATTCCTCTTTTCTCTCATCTCCTATGCTCAGTGAAAAAGCAATCTGTTTTGATTCTAAACTGTTTCTTTTATGCTCATTTTCACTGCTTTGTATCAGAGACCAGGACTTAATATCTATTTCTTGAACTATTTCGAAAACCTTTCAATTATCTTTCTTCACCTACATTACTTTTATTTGTATCAAGTGTCTCCTTTCCTAAAAAGCACAGAAAATACTTTCTCTGTATGGTCCTTTTAGATCTATCCCCAAGCTAATTTTCCAAACTCTTCTTTAATAGCATTCCTTTATGTTTAACTTAAGTCAATTTAGAAACTCTTCTTCCATAGCAATTCTTTATATTCATGTGTAAGTTTATTTAAAATATTCACCATTTAGTAAATAATACATAATTTGCATCATCTATGCCTTTTGTAAGGGTAGTTTTTCATCTTCAAAATGGCTTAACCCTTCTTTAACTACTGAAATCATCTGTATTCCTTAATAGACAAATGTAATTCTACCATCTCCATGTTGTTCATATTGATCTTATTATTTATAACTGCTAAGTTATAAATAATAACTTAGCTTCTACAAGCTTCTTTTTAATTCTTAATTATAAATGTGTCTTGTTTTACTGTGCATTGTATTTTAAGATTTGTAAATGCATTTCATCTACTATATTTCGTCACTCACTGGCGAAAACTGTTTTAATCATATTTGAAAATATCTATCTTGATTCACTGTACTTCCTAGGTATAAAATACTTAGTTCTGATTTATTGATTTTCAAAGGCCACATAAATTATAGTTTCTTAGCTAGTACTCAGTTATTATAACCCAGAAGTTTATAAGTGTTTATAAATAAATAGATCATCACTGAAAAATATTAACTAATTCCCATTTTATTATATTAATAAAGGCAAGGGGACAAAGTGATACAGTGTACAGAAGACAACCTCTTGACCACAGGAGGTTGGATGATGCATCATTTGTGAGAGGAGTGAGGCGTGGATGTGGCAAAAGAAAAATACTGGTACTATTTCAAACAAAGGATCAGCAATTCTGGCAATATTCCCAAATCTCTTACTACTTTTGACAAAATGTTAAGTATATACCCACTTGTACAAATACTATTTTTCATGTTTTTGAAATTTTCAGCAGTAATTATATTTGAGATGAGAAGAGACACCACATTTCATAGTAACAGATAATAAGGGGAAAATTAAGAAACCTAAGCCATTTTCCTCAGCAGAAGATGAGTGGAAACAAATAGTAATGCTAAAGAAGAAAGACACTTTAAATTAGGCAATGCTACTCCCTCACTGTTATAGGTGTGATTGTAATTTATAGTCTCTGACATCAGTTCACTTAAAATGCCAAAATTATCATTTTGTCTGATTAATAATGCGTCAAAAGAATGTTTTCTGCACCTACAGTGGGACAGCTGAATATGGCTGGAAAGAACACTGTACCCTGATGATTTTTTTATTTTATCTTAAATTCAAGACAGTTCATCTTCAATGCAGCCATGCAATCCTGCCACATTTCTCTTGTCTTTTCACAACTCAATTCCTCATTTTCTAAAATTTGAATGTTTCCAGACTTAGTCCTGGTGTCTATTCTCTTCTCTACTTAGACATGACCTTTTATTATGTCATTCCATCTTTGCCTTGAAATATCTTCTATTTCTGTTGAAGTGCATATTTTATATCCAGTTCAAACTTGTCTCCTGACCTACCAACTTTTATGTAACTGTCTATTCAACATTTTGATCTGTGTATTTTTTTTAAGCACCTCACATCCAACATGTCCCCGAACCTGCTTCTGTCATAATCATCCCCATACTATATAATAAACATACCACCATTCCAGTTGGCCAGATAAAATATATTTTCTTCTTTTTTGTTCCATTGCATTCTATATCAGCAAATATATATTCACAAATATATACGTAGTCATCAGACTGTCCCCATGTCATTAACGTTGTTACCACCATGGTTCAAGCCAACATCTATTCTTCCCTAAAATTATTTCAGTTACCTCTAACTACTTGAAACAGTTGCAGACTTATTCCATCACTGCATGTTCCAGGCTTTACATCTGTTCCTGCTCCCTGACTCCCTCTACATGCTGCCCACAAGCCTCGGCTTGTTTGTGCCCCAAGTGTTTTTTTTGTTTGTTTGTTTTTCTTGCTTTCTCAGTGACTGTGAACCAGCAATGGTTAACCAGTGAACTTCTTGGCCATCCAATAGGCTGCACTTTTTCTATGGCATCTGATTCCCATTTAGAGAAAGGAGCCTCCCTTCCAATTCTGTCCTTCTTTAGATTTGCTCCCTCAGCTCTTACTCGATTGCCTGGATGAGATCTCAGGTCTGTCCAAAATTTAAAGAATTTGGACTCAAAATGTGAAAATTAGAAAATGCAATCAGTAAGGAGGAAAACCAGTAGAGAACAGTGATTTGGAATCTGAGTAAAGTTTTTCTTTTTTTTTTTGTGGAGTAAGTATAAATTTACTTTCCTATCATTGTTTCGAATGTAGTAATTCTTTATATTGAAATTCTACTGTTCAAAGTGCTATGTACTTTCTGTCTCTTTATTGGACCCAGACTGACACATTGCTCTCCCTGCTTCTACTAGTCATTCCTTATAGCTTATTCACCACACAGCAGCCAGACAGATTCTGTTAAAATTCTCATGTCAGATTAGGTCATTTCTCAGGTCAGAGACTTCCAGTAGCTTCCCGTTTCACATAGAGTAAAAACCAAGCGGCATTTATTATTTGACCTCCCACTACTCATCTGATATCTACTCTTGCTTTCTGCTCTACTGGTTTCCTTGTTCTTGCTTGAAAACAATATACCTAGAAGGTGTTATCTCAAGGTCTTTGACTTTGCTTTTTGCCTGTCTTTGAACGCCATTTGCCCAGATGTCCAATGTCTCAGTACTTCATTTACTTCAGTTTACATCTCAAAGTAAATATGTCTGAGAGGCTTTTCCTGAACACTCTATGTAAAATAGCAATTATTATACCCTCTTCCATCCTGTACCATCCTAGCACTGTCTCTCTTTATAAACTTGCTTTATTTTCACTATGGTTCTTGGCCCTACATTTTTAAATTATTTATTTGTTTGTTTATTGTTAGTCTTTTTCAAATATAATACAGGGTAGAGATTTTGTTTTCTTTGCTACTATTTCACCAAGACCTAAATAATTCCTAGCACATTATAGGTGTTCAATACATATTTGTTGAATGAGTGAATTTCTTTGAAGATAATTATTAAGTTTTAGACTTCAGAATAATAAATACATAAGTTATGATTTTTGCTTTTACCATAATGAGATCGGACTTCTTTTTAATTATAAGTTATTTGAGGACAAGGACAATATCCTAGTCATAGAGTTCTCTGTGGTCTTAAGCAGTATGTTTTTCTTGTCTACCTTTTTTAAAAAACATTCAGCTTTTTGGAGGTATAATTGACAAATAAAATTGTAAGATATTAAAGTATAAATAATAGTGATTTTAAATCATTACTATTTTAAATAAGTACACTTAAGTTCTACTCTCTTAGCAAATTTCAATTATGCGATACAGTGTTATCAACTATAGTCACCATCTTTTACATTGGATCCTTAGAACTTACTCATTTTATAGATAAAATTCATAGTACTCTTTTACCAACCTTTGTCTATTTCCCCTACTCCCAAGCCTGTAACCACTTTGTCTAATATATTTACAAAATCTCCTATTTTCACTATTTCAAAATAGGAGATATTTACAAAATCTCCTATTTTGCAGTGATTGTTTATAACATTAAATTTCTCTGAAAATTTTTTCAAGTGATGCTAATGTCTTTGTAATCATCTAACTTTTAGGTTGTGAAATAAATCAATGTTCAGGCAATATTACTTAGTCTATCTGCTCATGTTCATGCATTTATATATGTTTCGAAACTTACTTTGGCAATTCACTGATTTTCAAGTCTATAAAGCAGGACACTAACTGAATTTCTCTTTCCGAAGTTGAGGGTGAGAGATAGAGAATTACATCAGTATCAGGAGGACATTTATATAAATGATATTTTTTTAGCTATATTTATCTTCTCAGAAAAATACTTGTATAATTCCCTGAAGAGAATAACAATTTTCTGCTGTAAAATATGCAACTCTTCAATAATTAACTTCTTTCTTTCATTCTTAAATATTTCTGGATGTCTGAATGACCTACTTCCAAAGATTATTGTTCTCACTGGTGACTCTAGTTCAAACAAATTAAGATCCAAGAAAGATGCTATAGGCACAGACAAATAAAGGGAAGACCAATAGTGCTAAGTGATAGAAGAACTGAAAAACTATCAACATCCTAAATATTTCTTAAGACAATAGAAAATTTTTTCCGCTGCAGAATCGAACAGTTCTTATAATCTCAACCACCAAAGGAGTAGCTACTTGATTTACTGATAATATAGAGAAAAACATGAACTGAGGATAGTCATTGCTATTGCAAGCAAGTCTGGTTATTCTAAGTTATATGGAGTGTCTTCACTGAAAGTAATAATATGGGCAATTTGCAAATATACCAATATACAGATTTATTTAATAGTGAACCATGTTAGAGTTAGAATTATTTGAATTGTCATCTAGTCCTAAGGTAGCAAAAAATTAGATCATTTATATATTTACATTAAAATAAAGTGCTTCTATGACATGTACCAGTTGGGACAACTTCAGGTGAATGTAGTTGGAAATGAAAAAAAAATGCAATGATGTAGCTTTAATTACTCGGAGCTCTAAAAGTCAGAGTTTGCAAAATGAATCTTTTGAGCTTCCAAAGTCATTTTGTTTACATAGATAAATACATCATTTTTGTTATATATTGGTCAGTGATAACATTTCGATTATTAAATCTAAATCTGGATATATAGAATGAAGTGAAAATTTCAGATAATTCAAAATTTGTGCACACATTAACCAAAATTATAGAGAAGAAATTGTCTAATTTGTAATTGAAGTAGAGTACAATACTTGGTGACTGAAAAGCATGCAGTTGTAATTCAGCATAGGTTAATTGGTACTAAAAATTATGGCAAGTACATAATGAGAATAAACATCCTTGATGAAAAAAGAAGATGATATATAGTGTCTAACAAGACAATAGAACATGTAATTGGATAATGTACTTTGTTTCTTGTTGCAGAATAGGTGAACATGCACAAAAGTATTACTATCATATCAAAATTGGTGAACATGCACAAAAGTATTCAGAATAGGTGAACATGCACAAAAGTATTACTATCACATCAAAATTGGATTTCTGCTACGAATTCTTAAATGGATTAAGATTAAATTAAAAATAAGAAGAGAAGCATTAGTTCAAAACAGCTCTATAAAAGGAATAGAGGAAAACACTAATTATTGATGTCATTCCACCATCTGAAGAATTTAACAATGGAATCCAAATTGGTCTTCTATATTGTAGCAACAAAATATGTGTTGAGAAGATATTTAAGCACTTAAAATTGACAGAGAAACTTCATCTTAAATTAACAGACTAGGAAAGAAATTGGAAAGGTTATTATGTATAATCTTTTGTTCTTTACGTACATAGGAAAGTGCATTTAATAGAGTTTGTACATATATAAAAGTATTTTTCCTGCTAAAAATATTGTGCCTATTACAAATTACTAGATATGGCTACAAAGTATGCAAATTTATATGGTATCTAGATAATTGACTTATTTTACTTTTTTGCACTTTTTAAAAAGTGACAATCATTACAAACATTCCCCTAAACTACTCATGAAAAAATCTTTAAAAGATTTGAATTGCTTATCTTAAAGAGGGTACCAAGGTGGCAGCTGATTAAATTTCTACCATGTTTGAAATATTTCTATCACATTCTCAAAGATGAGTTTTTAAAAATGTCTACGTAGTACCCCTGAAGAATGTGAACTTAAATTAAAATCCAAATGAATATATATATTCTGTAGAAATGAATATATATATTCTGTACAATAGAAGATTGAACATTTATTCTTATATTTCTAAAACTTAGTTCTGGGTAGGGCATCTAGAAATAATTTTATGTAAACACCAAATAATAAAATACCTTTTATTAAAGTTTAATTATATTATTTTCAAGATACCATTTAGAACTTACACTGTACAGTTAAATATGATAGCATAGAGTATTCCATAGAGCACAGGACTGCGTTGGTAGTTTTAGGAGAATCAAGATGTGATATCCTAAGATTAGCAATTTTACAGTGGGTACAGAGAAAAGTAGGCCGATAGGCAGTGGTAGGCGACAGGCTTTGAAAGTGGCAAGCAAGAGAGGGAAAAAAGGTAGTGGTGGATGTCAGAGGCTAGCATATTGATTTGCGAGCTCACAGGGGACAGCGTTTTTTACAGTTTTCTGCATTAGAATTGTTTGGAGGTAGAAAATCATAAATGAAGATTCTAAATCTCATTCCCAGAGATTCTGGTGAGACTTCACATGTGTTTTGTAATTAAATACTATTGAGTTATGTATAATGGAAATTGAATAATTGGCCCAATTTGTCCATTTCCTCTGCATCCACATTTTTATGGTCTCTCCATGGGCTTGGCTCATGGATGTTGGGCTTTGCCATTTGACCTGTTTTGGCCAGTGGAATGACAATTTCAGCCTAGGCCTTAGGCGGTCTCATGTGTTTTTGCTTGTCCTTCTACAATCCTGCCATCGACATGAGAAAATAGCTAATGAAAAATAAATTTCACAGAAACTTGTGCTACTAAAACTGGCAAATATTACTGGATCTCTTTTAACAGGTATTTTAAGGACTGTCATGGCTCTCTCCTCCTTGCTAAATATTATGAGGCCTCAGAGGGCTTCTTTATGTATTTCTTGAGTTTGCTTTGAAAATAACAGCAAAAAACTCCAACAATTCTTTACTTTTTGGCATCAATCTGTGGTTATATTTGAATCTTTCATTCTGACTTTTTGTACTGATTCTAAGGTTCTTAATTCTCTTTAATCATGAGTTTAAATATATGAAGTTTAAATATATGTATTCTTCTACCTAGCTCCTTGTGTTTATCTTTGTATTACTGTACTCATTTATATTTTGGTGCCACAAAGCTCTGACATCAATTCTAATCACACGTTTTCACCTTAACCACAGTCTCATTTTTGCTCCTTCATTTTTTTTTTCCAGGATAAGTATTATATATGTCCTTAGGTAAACCACTTTTAGATGTTTTAAAAAAATTTTAAAAACTAAAACATGATTGACCTTCTAAAAACTTTCTACTACTTCTTATATAATATGTAGACACTATTTTCTTTTCTTCGTTTTCCCATTAGGCTTTAAGTTAACAAAATTACTGTATAATTTCCCCTTAGAGTCTGACTACCTCTTCTACCATTCTTCTGATCATGACTGTCATATAAAATAATCTCCTAGATACAAAACACATTGGATTTTGGGTCTCCCTCATCTGCCTAGGTCTCAGGAAAACTTGGCACTGCTACTGATATTATGATTCTTTCACCTATCTCGATAGTTTTTTCTCTCTAAAGTTTTCTTTTTTTTTAACCCTGTGCAAAATGTGAACATTTCTCATAGTTTAGTCCCTTGCTCTCTCTGCCTCTATTTTCTTTGCTCCTCCTGAAAACTTCTTGTACCCCTTCCTGCAGAGTGGTTAAAAATGGGGGTCCTACTACTAGATTGCCTGGGCTCGAATCCACGCCCTGGAACTTGCCTGTCCTGTAAACTTGGACAAGTCAGTGAACCTCCCTTTGCCTCAAAAAACTTCTCTACTCTCATCAAAATATATCTGCTTAATAATTTCAAATAGGTATATTTGTTGCTAGGGGTACCTCTCAAACATACTGTCAACTGTTTCCACAAAGGTACCATTCTGTGCCATGCAGAATCTTTCCATGCCTACCACTAATTTCCCACGGATTAAGCGATCCCACTAAATTTACTCATTTACATTAAGAACCTGGCCATCCCTCTACTCACAAACCTCAGTTATAATGGCTACTTTTTATTGAGTCTCTGCTGTGTTCAATACCATTGGTATCCTTATACTTAGTTTGTCATATTTTACTTTTTTGTGAACTACAGACTTTGCTTTATTTTAATGTCTCTCAAAATTTTCTATAGAAATATATTTAGTTAAAACATATGTTTGGCCCTAAACTTTTATGAAAATGTACTCAATTCTATATTTGCTCACCTTCCAGACTTCTAATTGTTACAATGTCTCAGAGTTTAGCTCTGGAATTTCTTTTCTCCTGTATCTATATTTGCTCCCTGAGTAATCTCATAGATGATGAACACGCATAAATTTATGTTTCCAGCATCAGCCTCTCCTCTGAAATCTAGCCACATATATCTAAATTTCTATTCAACATCTTTACTCAGATATCTGATAACCAATTCAAACTGAGCATATTCAAAACCAAACTCCTAGTCTGTATATTCCTTAACTGTGCCTTAGTCATTCACCAGGAGTCTGTTTTCATCTCAATAAATGACAGTTTTACTCTTCCAGTTGTATAGTCCATTTAAAAAACAAACAAAACTGACTCCTTTTATATCCCTAAACTAATCTTGTTAACTGTATTGTAAAATAGATCCAGAACTCTCTACTTACCAGTTCCTCTGCTACCTTTCCATGATCTCTTTATTGCTCACTTGGATTATTGCGAGAGCATCATAACTAGGCATTGTGTCTTTACTCTTGCTCACCTACATTTTATTTTCTACCTGACAGTCAGAATGACCCTACTAACACTTCCTCCTCTGCTGAAATCATTGCAATGAAGGTCCTTAAAATATACTGCAATACCCTCCTATATTGACTTCTAGCACTCCTTCTTTGACTCTATCACCTGTCATTGTCTCTCTTGTTCCTTTCGTCAAATCAGTGGTTCTTAAATCATGGTTGGGGTTAGAGGGTGTGATGATTTTGGTCTCCTTCTTCCCAGGCAGGGACAGTTAGCAACATCTGGAGACATTTTTGGCTTTCACAACTGGAAGTATTGAGTATTTAGGGAGGGTTGCTACTGGCATCTAGTGGGGAGAGGACAGGGATGCTGCTAAATATTTTACAATATACAAGGCAACCCTCCACAAGTGGCCCTAAATGTCAATAGTACAGAGGTTGAGAATCTCTGTATTACAGCTACAATAATGCCTTTGGGAGTACCATATGAAAAACACATTAAGAACATACTAAGAATGCCATACCCTCTGGCCTTTTCACTAAATGTTGCCTCTCTAGAACATTCTTTTTGTAATGCCTTTCTCTAGAACACTCTTTTATTGATAGATGTGTGCTCTTATTTTATTTAGATCTTTCTCAAATATCATCTTAGGAAGTCCTTTTATAACTACCCGTCTGTCTATTCTCCAAGTACTCTCTATCATTAAATCTACTCTTTTCTTCAGTACATCAATATATAGCTAATATATTATATATTACTTGTATAGTTGGATTTTGTCTGTTTCTACTCACTAAAATATGAGCTCCATTACAGCAGGGTTTTGGTTACAACTATACCTCTTACCCCTAGGAACTGAAATAATGAAACATGTCTGGCACTAAAAATATGATGACTGAATGAATAAAGGAATGGACAAATAAATTATTTAATCAAATTCAACTCATCCTAGTCTATTAATTTTCCTCTATCTACAATAATATAACTCCTAAATTTTTAAGATTTTTTCTTCCTACTTTTCTCTTATATTGATGAGTACTTGCACCTGTTCTTTGTAATTTGAAAATAATGCCATTTCTGTTTTCATATAAAACTGTCATAGTTTGTGTTTGCAACTCTAATTATTTAGCAGGAAATGCCCACCACACACCACTTCTACTATGTATTTTAATAGTTCACTGCTTCATAAAGTCTATTAGTAAAATTCCTCTGAATTATTAAATTCAGTTTCTGCATTCAGTACTATTTTCCTGGTTGACTAGCCTTAATTTTTATGGCAGCATATACTTTTTAAATAGGACTATAACAATCTTTTCTAAAAAATCACAAGCTGTGACAATCTTGGCTATATTCAATTCAAATTACCAAAAATATCTTTCTGATATTAAGAAAAAATGGTTCAGACTCATCTATTAAAAAGTTAGTTAAATTATATGGACCATGAAAAAATTTACTGTCTTATAGGACTTAAGAATCTAGAGTTCCATATTAACTTATTAATGAATGAGTGGTATAATTAATAGGTTGGATAGAAATTAAATAGTCAGATAAGTCATAAACTTGAGATGAAGAATAACTCTCTAATCTCAGAATCTGTGGGTCCTGATAGGAGAAAAAATTAGTTTTGAGGGTCGATGTCCTTGATATGGACAAATTTTATTCTGTAATGAATTGGATAACAATGCCAGAGCCCTTTATCCTTTCATATGCTTTTTACACATATGCGTTTGTGTATGTATGTGTATATGTGTATGTACATATGTTTATATTTATATAAGTGTTCTTTATCATTCTGTTGCTTGTATTATCAGGGGTAAATTTTGAATAGCAGAACATTCTTATTTAGATAAAGTCTAATTTATCCATTTTTTTTCTCTTATGCTTTGAGCTTTTTTGTGTCCTATTAAGGTATCTTTGTCAAACTCACGACCATAAGGATATTTTTTCTGCATTTTCTTATAGAATTCATCATTTTAGCTTTTACATTTCAGTCTATGATAAATTTGGGGTTAATTTTTAATAGTGTGATGACAATATAGATATTTATTCTCCCCCTCTTTTATAGATATTCACTTGTTCCTGCTTGTAATATCTTGGAAATTTTATTAAAATAAATTGACCATATTTGTGTGTGTCTAATTTTGTATTCTCTGTAATGTTCATTTGATTCATATGTCTAACTTTATACTACAATACACTATCACACACTTGATAACTTTATAGTAAACCTCAAAATCAGTTAATGTACACAATCAATTAATATACAAATTTTAGAATTAGTCAATTTCTACAAGCACCATCTAAAATTTTGATTGTGATTGATTTATATCTGTGTATCAATTTAGGGTAAATTGATGTTTTCACAATATTTTATTTCTCAATCCATAAGCATAAGAAATCTTTCATTTTTTTAGGTCTTTATTAATTTCTGTGACATTTTCCAGTTTTAAATGGAGAAATCTTACACATATTTTGTTATGCATTACTAAATGTTTTAATTTTGTGTGACTAAATTATATCATTTTATTTTACTTTTCAATAGTTTATTGTGATTATATGGAAATAAAATTAATTTCTTTACTAATTTTATATCCTTCAACCTCACTAACTTCATTTATTAGTGATAATTACTTTTTGAATTTTTTAGAATGTTCTAACTACAAAATTCTGTCATTTTCTTGTTTTGCAATCATTTTTTACATTACTTTTCTAGTGTTAATGCACTAGGTAGGCCCTCTAGTTTAATGTTAATAAAAGCTATTCTAGCCTGGTTTTTGGACTTAAAAAATATTTAGTGTCTCATCATTATGAAGTATGCCAGTTGTAGGTTTTTCTTATATGCCTTTGAGAAATTTTTATTCCTTCCTAGTTTTGCTGCGTTTTGATTACATATTGGTGTTGAATTTTGTCAATTTTTTTTTATGTATTAAGATGATTATAATATTTTCTCCTTTATTCTGTTGATATGATAAATTACAGTGATCTACTTCAGAATGTTAAGAAAATTTTGCATTCCTCAGTAAAACTACTCACTTGATCGGAATGTGTTATCACACATTTATATTGTTGAATTTGATTTGCATATTTATTTCTTTTTTTAAAGACACACTTTTATTAAAATGTCTGAACTCTACTGTCTGGTATATAAACTGAGATGAAGAGGAACTTACCCAAGTTCCTTGAACAGCTGGTTGCACAGCAGGCTAACAACATTTATATGTCAAGGCTACCACATACTGCGCAACACATTCATTTTGCAGCAAGCACCTCAATGGTGAAATGTAGCATCTGATAAGTCTAGACACAAACTTGGCTTTAAGTAGCAAAAAACAAAAAAACAAAAAACAAAACAAAGGAAAAGAAAGAAAAAAAAGAAAAACTCTATATAAATTAAAACATTGATTTTCAAACTGTGGTTCCCAATTATTAGTGAATCATGAAATTGATTTAGTGAGTTGTGAAAGCATTAAAAAATATACATGCACAGGAGCCAAAAGTATAATACAAGATAAAATGTCAAAGTATGTTCCATGCCTTAATAGTATGTATTATTTCATAAACATTTCAATTATATATATGTATTAACACAGATATACTGGGTCATGATCGAAAGTATATTTCATAGCCCTCAATATTGCCCTAGAGAAAAACATACTTAGCCATTCAGTCCCTTGAGAAAACCACATATTTTCTTAAAGTTTTCTGTTTCTTGTAATATCTTGCAGTCATATAATGCTGTCATATAATGTCATGTAATGCTGGCTTCATAAAATGATTTGCAAAAGGCTCCTTCTCTCTCCCCTTTTTTGAGTTACTGTGGGATTCTTATTATTTCTCCATTAAAAATTTGATAGAATTCTTCATGAGTCATCTGAGCCTGGAATTCTTTTATGGGGAAGAATTTAATAACGAAATTCATTGCTGTATTAGACATAGAGATGTTTAAATTTTTAGTCTCTTCTTGGGTCAGTTTTAATCATTTGAGTCATTTAAGGGGTTTGTCTATTTTATCTAGTCAAATTTATAACCATAAAACTGTTTAGAATATTTTCTTACAGCATTTTCTGTCTGTATATCTTTAGTGATGACCCTTTTTTACATTGATTATTTGTATATTCTCTTATTTTTTAATCACAATAATTAGAGGTCTATCAATTTTATTGATATTTCAAAATCTCAGCTTTTTGTTCCTTTTGATTTTAGCTAATGTTTTTATTACATTCCATTGATTTCTCCCTTAATGTTCTTTCGTTCTATTTCTCTTAGATTCTTTTTCTCTCTTTTCTTAAATTTCTTAAGATAAACAACTCATATCACTAATTTGATATCTTATTTTCTAGTATAAGCATTTAAAGTTATGTATTTTCCTATAAGAACTGAATTAGCAACTATATTATGCTTTTATGTCCAGTCCATTCAAAATATATTCTAAATTCTTTTATAAAATCTTCTTTGACTCTTGGTTTTCAGCTCTTGGTTTTAGTGTGTGTGTGTGTATGTATGTGTATTTGTGTTTAATTTTCAAATAGTTGGGGATAGCCAAGCTATCTTTTAATTACTAACTTCTAGTATAATTACATTTTATTCATAGAACATAGTCCATATGAGTTAAAACATTTTAAATTTATTGAGGATTCTATTAGGGCCCAGCATATGTCTGTCATAGTGATTGTTCCATAAGCCCTTAAGAAGAATGTACATTCTGCTGTTGTTAGGTCTAATTAATTATAAATATCAATTAGGTCTTTTTGTTCAATGTGGTTGTTCAAGTCTTCTATATTTTTACTTAGTTTTATATACCTATTCTATCAGTAACTGAGAAAGGAGTGTTAAAATATTCAATGATAATAGTTGCTTTATCTATTTCTTCTTGTGTTTTCTTTTTTGGTCTTCAATTCTGTCACTGAAAGTATTTTGAGGTCTCTTAGCAGGGGCTTAATAATTTATGATTGTTATGTCTTTTTACTATGTTAGCCTTTTATTCATTATGATATACTATTTATCTATAGTAGCATTTTTGTCTTTAAATCTGTTTTGTATGATATTAATATAGCCATTTCAACTTTCTAATAATTACTGTTTACTTGTTTTGCTTTGTTTTTCTTTAAATTTTAATTTTTAAAAAATTTAAAGTTACAGAATATTTATAAACATAGTACAGAAAGTCTAACATATCTTTCAACCAACTTTCTCTACTGTTGACATCTTATATAGCCAGAGGACAATTTATATTGTCTCAAAACAAATTTATATTGTTACAATTTTATTAACTAAAGACATTATTTGGATTCTACCAGTTTTTCCACTACAATATTTTTATTTCAGATTCAATCTAGGATTCCACATTGCATTTTGTTGTAATGCCTCCTTAGACTTCTCCAGTATGAGAGAGCTGCTCAGTCTTCCTTTACTAATGATAATTTGCGCATCATTGAATAGTTCTAGTCAAGTGTTTTGTAGAATGTACTCTAATTGGGATTAGTCCAAATTTTTCCCCCATGATGACATTGAGATTATTCATTTTTTTTACAATAATACCACAGAAATAACGTATTTTTCACAGGGCATCATATTAGGGTTTATATTATAATCCTACATCTTTTTATTGGTCATGTTAACTTTATTCACTTGGTTAAATTGATTTCTGTTATGTTCCTCCACTATAAAATGACTATTTTCCATTTTATAATTGATGAATGTCTTCTGGGGGATATTTTGAGACTATGTAAATATCCTATTTTTCTAGAAGCTTCCACTGACTAATTTGTCTCCACTAATAGAACTTAATTCCAACAATTGTTACTGGTGGTGTTCTCGTGGTCATTTTTATTTCCACCTGCAATAGACCGAATTCAGATGCCAAAGCCCTATCCTTCACTGTGATGAGGTCTTTGGGAGAAGTAATTAGGTTTAGATGAGATCATGAAAGTGGGGCCCTCATGATGGGATTAGTGCCCTTATTATAAGATACACCAGAGAGCTAGCCACTGTGCCAGTGAGGACATATTGAGAAGGCAGTCATCTGCCAGCCAAGAAGAGAGTTCTCAGTGGACTTGAACATAATGGTCCCCTGATATTGGTTTTCATCTTCTAGAACTATGAGAAAATTAGTTTCTGTAATTAAGCCACCAAAGGTATAGTATTTTGTTATGGCAGCCTGAGCTAAGATATCTTCATTTCTTATATATTTTTTAAATGGGTTTCTTCTGTAAGGAAGAACTGTCCATTGTCTCTCATTGATTAAAATTTTAAATTAATTGTTTTGTCTATTAGTATGGTGAATCACATTGATATTCAAATGTTTAATGAGCCTTTCATTACTGAAATAAACTACAGTTGATAGTGATGTATTATCCTTTTTTTACATATTGTTGGAGTTAATTCACTATATATATATATTTAAAATTTTTGAGTTGATATTATAATAACATTTTCCTATGAATGTGTGTTTTTGCAATGTCTTTGTCTTGTTTTGTGTTTAGAGGGTACTGAGTCGCAATAAGTGAGTTGAAGTGTTCCATTCTCTTTTTTATTCTAGAAGAGATTGTGTGGACTTGGTATTATTATATTTTTAATGTTTGGTTGAATTAAATGGTGGAACTATCTGTGACCAGGATTTTCAATTTTTGGAAGCTTTAAAAACACATATTCAATTTCTTTAATAGATAGGGTTATACATTTTATTTATTTGTGCTTGAGTTTCAGTTCTTTGTTTTCCTCAAGGAATTGGTCCATTTCATCTAAAATATCACATTTGTGGACATGGAGCTGTTATTTCTTTTAGTGGTTGGTTTTCTTTTTTTAGTAGTATTCTTTATTATCTTTTTAATATCTGTAGAATCAGATGTTTCTACAGAAAGATGTTTTATCAGGTGATGTTTTGTCTTTTATTCTGGAAGTTGGCAATTTCTTTTATCTCTCTTTTGTGCTCGATGATCCAAGTTGGAAATTTATCAATTATAGTTATTTTTTTGAAGAACCAGCTTTTGGTTTTCTTGATTTTATCAGTTGTTTTTAATTTTATTGACTTCTGCTCTGATATTTATTGCTTTCTTCCTTCTACTTGCTTTGTATTTAGTTCAGTTTCTTTTTTCTAGTTGCTTAAGGTGAAGCTCAGATTACTGATTTTAGATCTTTTCTAATGTAAGCATTATTTTTATACATTTTAAAATAAATATTGCTTTAGTTGCAGACTACAAATTTTGGTATGTTGTGTTTTCTATTTAGTTAAAAATATTTAAAAATTTTTCTTGAAGTTTCTTTGACTCATGGGTAATACATATCAGAAGAGAATTAACATAGCAGGCCTGCTTGCAAGGCTACACTTGGCTGTTGTCTGGGAACTTAAGTTTTGGAAGAGTTGCTACCATTTCCTAACTGAAAAGAATGGTTCTTTGTGCCCAAAATGTTTATATAAGCAAAATGTTTATGCTAAATACCTGCTTTTCTTTTGGAGATCTGGAATTTAGTACATGCTGGGAAGACTTTGCCTATGTAACCAGACTTCCAATAAAAATCTTGGGCCCTGAGTCTCTGGTAAGCTTCCCTGGTAGACATTTCACACAAGTCACTATTGGATGATAGAAGACCTAAACACAACTTGTGTCTCCACTGAGAGAAGATTCTTGGAAGCTTGTGCCTAGTTTATCTGGACTTCGCCCCATGCTCATTTTCCTTTGGCTGATTTCAATTTGTATTGTTTCACTGTAATAAATCTTGACTATATCTATATGCTGGGATACACACACACACACACACACACACACACACACACACACATATATTTAGAACAATATGTAATGGCAACATAGGGAAAATTTTTTTCAATTTTTATTTTTTTCAATTATAGTTGACATACAATATTATATTAATTTCGGTGTACAACAGCCATTAGACATTCATATAACTTACAAAGTGATCACCCCAACAAATCCAGTACCCATCTGACACCATACATAGTTATTATAATATTGCTGACCATATTCCCCCATGCTATATCTATATCCCCATGATTATTTTGTAAATACCAATTTCTACCTCTTAATCCCTTCCCCACTTTACCCATCTCCCCACCCCCCAATCTGACAACCATCAAAATGCTCTCTGTGTCTATGAGCTTGTTTCTGTTGTTTGTTTATCCTATTCTCAAGATTCCACATATGACGTTTGTCTTTCTCTGTTTGACTTACTCCATTCAACACAATACCCTCTAGGTCCATCTACGTTGTTACAGATGGCAATATTTCATTTTTTTTATGGCTGAGTAATATTCCGTTGTATATGTGTACCATCTCTTCTTTATCCATTTATCTATTGATTGACATAAAAGTGGCCTCCACATCTTGACTACTGTAAATAATGATGTAATGAACATATGGATTCACATGTCCCTTCAAAATAGTGTTTTGGGTTTCTTCAAATAAATACCCAGAAGCAAGATTATTGGGCCCTTCTTTATCTTTTGTTATAGCCTTTGCTTTTTATTTTTCCTTATTCATTCATTCATGCATGCATTCATGCATTCATTCATTTATTTAATAGTGATATTGGTTAACAAAATCCAATAAGTTTCAGCTGCACATTTTAACAATAAGGTGTATATGTATGTATGTATGTGTATATATATATATACATACATACATACATACATATACATATATATGTGATTCTGAAAAATGGAAAGATATATGAAAATGAGCTAGGCATCTCTCACCCCTGCTCAGTGTTAAAATTTCAACTTTCTCTTCTAACACCCACGGTGTCAACAGAGTTTTAGTGGGGAACCTACCTGGAACTCCCCCTCCTCTCACTCCCTACTCTCTGGTAACCACTAGTCTATAGTTCATGTCCATGAGTCTCTGTTTGTCTTGTTCATTTGTTGCTTTTAAGTTTGTATCCCACATATAAGTGATATCATAGCCTTTGTTTTAAAGTCTATTTTGTCTGGTACAAGTATTGCTACTCCAGCCTTTTTTTGTTTCTGTTTTCATGAAACATCTTTTTACATCCCTTTACTTTTAGTCTGTGTGTGTCTTTCTATCTGAAGTGAGTCTCGTGTAGGCAGCATATGTAAAAGTCTATCTCTTGATTGGAACATTTAATTCATTTACATTCGAAGTAATTGTTGATAGACATGTAGTTATTGCCATTTCATTATTTATACATATTATCTTTTTTTTCTTCTTTCTTCTTCTAAAAGAAGTCTCTCTTAAATTTCCTATAATGATAGCTTGACGATGATGAACTCCTTTAGCTTTTTCTTGTCTGGAAAGCTCTTTATCCTTCAATTCTAAATGATAGAGTAATCTTGGTGGTATTTTCTGGGGTTTCATCACATTGAATATTTTGTGCCAATCTCTTCTGTCCTGCAAAGTTTCTGTTGAAAAATCGACTGACAGTCTTATGAGAGTTACCTTGTAGGTAACTGCTTTTCTCTTGGTGCTTTTAAGAGTCTCTCTTTGTCGTTAACCTTTGGCATTTTAATTATGATGTATCTTGGAGTGGGCCTCTTTAGGTTCATCTTGTTTGGGACTCTCTGTACTTCTTGAGCTTGTATGTCTATTTCCTTTGCTAGATTAGTGAATTTTTCAGTCATTATTTCTTGAAATAGGTTTTCAATTCCTTGCACTCTCTCTTCTCTTTCTGGTACCCCTATGATGCAAATGTTGGTATGCTGGATGTTGTCCCAGAGGCCCCTTAAACTATCTTCATATTTTTGAATTATTTTTTCTTGTTGCTCTTCTGATTGGGTGTTTTCTGCTACCTTCTCTTCTAAATCACTGATTCTGTACTCTGTGTCATGTAATCTATTGTTGATTCCCTCTAATGTATTCTTCATTTCAGTTATTGTATTCTTCATTACTGTTTTTTGTTTGTTTGTTTTGTTTTTTTCTGTTTTCTAGCTCCATTTTTTATGTTTTCTATCTCTTTGTTAAAATTCTACTGAGTTCATCTACTCTTTACCTGAGTTCTTTATCTGGAGCTTTATTCTTTTCTTTTGTTTGAGACATGTTTCTTTGTCTCCCTATTTTGGCTGCATTCCTGTGTTTGTTTCTACATATTAGGTAGGGCTACTATGTTTCTTGATCTTTGTGGAGTGTCCTTATGTAGTAGCTGTGTTGTGATGTCTAATGGCACAGTCTTACCTGGCCCCCTGAGCCGGGTGCTTTAGGTATGTCCCTGTATGCATTGTGTGAGTCCTTCTGTTATAGTTGAGTCTTGGTTGCTGTTTGCCTGTCAATGGGAGGGATTAACCCTCTGGTTGATTAGTTGTGATGACTGGCTTGATCAGTGGAGGAGCTATTGTACAGGGGCTCAACCTACAGAGCAGAATTTGCTTTAGCAGGGCTCTAGTGTCCACCGTCTGCCTTTTGGGTGTGTAGTTCTCAGATATGACCCCAGGTGGTACTCCGGCTCAGACCTGAGCCAACCACTAGGTGTGCAGGCTGGGGCCTCCTGGGAGGGGTTCTGCCGCAGGCCAAGTTCAGCTGCAGCCTGTGCCCTCCCTGGGGTCATGTGGCATGAGCCACCAGGTAATCCGCAGATGGCCACAACCCATGCTGGGCTTGGAAGTGCCTTGGGAGGCCAAACTGAGACCGGCTGCTGCTAATGTCAGTACTAGGACTGCTCAGCAAGAGGTACAGGGCACAACAAGGCCAGATGCTGCTTGTTTAGATTTTGTGAATGTTTGAGAGACTTTAGGAGAGTTTGCAGCATAAGCCAAGATAGGCCGTTTGTATGGAAAATCCACTGGAAGGGCAGGCCCACAAGTTGGGAGGAGCAGGATTTCAGGGAGTCACCAGAGAAAGGCAACCAGTGTTAGCTACCATTACTGGAGACTCAGATATGGCAGCCTCCTGTGTCTGCAAGGCAGGCAGAGGGGGTCTCAACAAAGGAATAATGGCTTCTGCCAACTCTCCTGTCTGGAAGAAAACTGCCCCTCCAGCCTTCGCCCAGATACCTGACAACTCAGTTTCTCTCTGTATATCCCTGGTGCCCTTTGAACTGCTGCCCCAGTGCTAGAGCTCAGAGCAAGTGAGTCCATTTGCAATTAAGTCTGCACGTGGGCCCCTTAAGTGGAATGTCTACTACTTCAGAGGCCTTCTGTCTAACTCACTTACAATCTCTTCTGGTTTTCATAACCAGAGTTGTGGGGACTTCTCTTCCTGGCACTGGAACCTTGGGCTGGGGATCCTGGTTTGGGGCCAGGATTCCGCTTCTCAACCGGCATATGCAAGGGTGGGACCAGCCTGTTTCGCATTTCTGCCCCTTCTACCAGCCTGGAGGTGGACTCTTCTGTATGTCCTTAGTTGTAGGACTTCTGTTCAGCTAGACTTCAAACTCCCAATGATGACTGTTCTGTAATTTAGCTGTAATTTTGATGTGGTTATAAGAGGAGGCAAGCATAGTGTTTACCTACTCTGCCATCTTGACCGAAACTCCCTCTAGTTTTCAATTTTAATTAGAAATTTTTTCAGTTTATTTTTTATCAAAGAATTCTCCCCACTTCGTGGTTGGCTTTCTGGGCTATCCTAGGAGATAGGTAGATAGGTAGATAGTATATGCATAGATAGATAGATGATAGATAGATAGATAGATAGCTAGAGATAGATATAGATCTATATATCTGTATCTATATCTATATTTGATTTCTCTTTTAATGTTATTAATTTGTGTGATTTCAATTCTCTTAAATTTTATAAGGTATAGTTAAGCCTGAAATATAGTCTTTAATGGTGAATATTCCATGTATATTTGTAAAAAATCTGTATTTGCTATTGTTGGGTGGAGCTTTTTATAAATATCATTTTACAAATATCAAGTGAGTTAAGTTAGTTGATGGTATTGTATAGGTGTTCTATAAATCATTTTTCTGTCATTACAGAGATGAGCGTTAATGTGTATTACTACTATTCCAAATTCGTCTGATTCTTATTTTAGATCTCAGTTTTGCTTTAGGTAAAGATAGTTGTTCCTGACAACATTCCTTTTATGAAATCTAAATTTCTAGCATTAAGTAGCTTTTTTAGCTTTTCTTTGGATAGTTCGTACATGATGGTAGGAGTTTTATGAAATATTTATTTTTGAGATTAAAGATACATTAGAGAATCTGAAGTTAACCATGACATCAGTGATTTGGGTTTACCATAAATGTTTGCTATAAGGAATCAATTCTACAATTGAATTAAATGTATGGAAAAGGTATTGAAAAGCATAGCTTTGTTTTTACAGAATTTGTTAAATATGATCTTATTAAAAGCAAAAGGTTAGGCTTGACCACCTTTCAAGGAGAATTCCAGGTCCAAGAATTTGTGTAATATGTATAGAAACTTCTCCTTAAGCTATATTACTGTGAAACTGTTCTACGGTTTAGGAAGAAGATTGGCAATTTGATTTAACACCAATGGATAAACAGTAGAAAAACATGGCAAAATACATCAGTAGGACTATATTAACATGATAGTTATAAGTACAAGTAGAAAAAAAATAGTCATATTCACTGCTCACTGTCATGTCTCATTAAGATTCTTGGCAGTAAATTAATTTCTGGCAGTAGATATGGTAAAATTGTGCTAATCCAAAACAGTTTTATAACCTTATACATTAATATAACACCTGATAATTTTATGTTCATCACACATGTAATTACCAAACCTATTTTGATTTTGATTATATCTTCTACTTAATTGATTTCTTAAAATGGAAATTTAAAACCCAGTTTGTTTTGGAGAGTCTGTAGCTGAGCAGATAATTTTATATTACAAACGCTGGAGTCATCCGAGACTCTATTATAAATGTTCTTCTCTTACTACAAGGGAAGGAGGAAAAGTATCTTTTGCATTTTAAAGATAATTTTAGCATGAACTAAAAAAAGACACAAATTGAAACAGAACAAAAAAAGTCCTTTTATATTTTAATAGCCATTATTGTTTTTAACAGAGGAATTTCAAAATAATAATGAAATAAGTAGGAACATTTTAAGCATCTTTACTATCTATATATCTTTTCAAAGAGAATAGACTCACTGGTTACAGACAAAAATGACCAATTTAATAATTAACAAAATTTTCCTAGCACATAAATTAATCTTCAGAAGTAAGTCAAGTCCTTGGAAGTAACAAACTCTTTTAGATCCAGTGAGATCTCTTTTTGTAAACTATTGTTGTATTATTAAAGGGAGCCTAGCACAGTCAAATAATTAATTTATTTCTCAACATATTAATGTTACTTCTGAGAATAGACTAGTGGAATATGACTGACAGTAAGTAATTTCTTGTTTTCTGGTTTCCACCCAACATTCTAGCTTTAACAATTGTTCTCTAACATCCTTTCCAGAATCGTCTTCATACTATAAATTTGATTTTCTTAGTTTTCTTAAGTTACATTAAAATATTTATTTTTTCAGATGCTTAAAATACTTGACAAGAAAAAATAGGAATAGATGAGAAAATAAGGATTACTGCAGTTGTGTTTAAATCTTCATCTTCTTTGTCACATAATTAACCCCAATAATTAAGTACATTTGGTATTCATGTGATAAACTGAATATATTAAACAAAACCACCCATTATTTGAACATCTCGGGACAAGAAAGATATAATCTTAAAATGATATTTTATTCCTGATTTAGCAAAATACTTGAAAGTCTGTAAGTACTGTGTATGAACCAGATCATTTCCAGCAATGTACATACATGAACTGACTACTTTGTTGAATTTCTGTAGCTACAGTAAGAAAAATATGCTATATCATTGTCCTTTGTATTTTTATGTCTTTGTTGTTTAAATAATGAAAGAACACAGGCAATTTTAAGTATGTCAAATAAAGAAATTGAGTTTCAAGCCTGATTTAATATTAGAATGATAAATTATGTATTGATGTATAAAGCCCAATTTTAATCGCTTGATCTACTACTCTGACTCTTAGAAGCATTATATCTTCCTGGAAATGGTAACTGAAGTAATATCTTTTGGTTGTTTGAACAAAACACTAGTTGTGAATCTTAGCAGGAAGCTAATTATACTTCCGTAGTCACTATTTGGATAAAATACAGTCTAACTGGATAGAGAAATTGTGGAGATGAGATTTGTGAGATTGTACAACATTTGTACAGATTTTGCATGCACAGTTAAGTACATGTGTCCATTTTTGTATGAACATGAATCTCTAGTCTTTGTTAATTTCTTTTTTTTCTCTTGAACCACTTTTCAAGCACAACAAATTGGCTCAGCACTTGACTTATTACTATGATGACCTTTAGTTATGTTCGATTTGCAAAACTTCTTGATCATTTACAGATCTTTAAAAAAAAATGCTGACAGTCTACCACGTTAAAACTCTCACTCTGTTATTAATATACCCTGCCAGAGGTCCCCAATACTGTTGTGACTACAAAATGCTCGTTTTACTAATTTTAGAATGAAAGAATATTAACCCTTTGTGTATTGACCAGTGCAAATGATACAAAGGACAAACTAAAAAAAAAAAAAGGTTATTTCCATCATTGTAATGTGTTACATTACAGCTCGATGAAATCAAATCTTTGAAAATTGAGGGGAAAAATGCCCTATTCCATGTTTAATAAAATAACTGCAATGAAGTAAAATGTTTTTTCTATTTTATAAAAAATATCTCTTTGCATTGCCTAACTTAATAATTCTTCTCCCTTTGAAAAATGGTAGAAATTCTACCACTGTGTTCATTTTGAGATCACTATACATAGCTACTTAGCTGATAAAAGTTTTGAGCTTCTGAAACATTAATGTGAGACTGATGGGTATACTCTGCAAGTCACATATAAAAATTTATTATTATTGCTTAATTCTTCCATGATTTAAGGAGAACACTGCATCACAAAAGTGCAGGAAGAAAGTGAAATTATAGGACATTTGAAGAATTTTTTTTCTTTTCTTTTTCTTTCTTTCTTTTTTTTTTTTTTTTTTGCAAGATGGTCAACTTAAGAATAGACCTTAGCTTGTAATTCAACTGGGATTTCTTAATTTCCTTATTTATCAGTTACCCTTGTTTAAGAGGGGCAGGCAAAGGAGAAGACATATATTCAATGTGAATAGTCATATTCAGTGGAATAAGATAGGACGTGAAACTTTTTATTCTTGTGACTATTTTAGTTAATTGTGAATGAATTTAGTTAGGTTTTGCCCACTTGGTAATAAATATAAGAAACAAAGAGGAACATAAGGCAATTAAGGCAAATAGTATAAATAAGTTTAAGAGGAACTTAGACATTTTTATTGCAAAAGAATGTTACACAGAAGATGGATGAGTATAAGGATAAGACAAGCAGGTGAAACTGATTTATTAAATGGGGGCAGGAACATGGGAGAAGCAGACATTTTCTACCCTATCGTTTCTTATGTCTCACTGGAAGAACCTATATTTTAAGTTAATTATATTCAGTCATGGAAATGGTAACAACTGCATTTTGGCAACTTGGCATGCAAATTATAGCTTTTCTTAGGCCATATAAGTATTAATTGATGAGAGATTTGAGAAAGAAGGACTGTCAACAGCTTCTTGTTGGGAGACCTAATGAACATTGTGAAAATTAATGCAAGTATGATGACTTAGCACTGTCTGCAAAGGTTCAGAGCTTCTGAATTCAAAGGAATATGACAGTTTAGATCATATTCCTAAAATAGCACAATTTACATATCTACAGGGAACGTGACACTGTTAGATATCACAATTTCTCAAATACAGTATATTTTTTTAAGTTTTATTTACAGGGCTTAGTATGATCCCTGTTTGAAACAGTTATATTTTCTTCAAGTTTTATTTACTGGGTTTTGCATGATCTCAGTTTGAAACAGCTGCAAATGGCATATAATTAGGTCAGAATGTTTTGTTGTCAGTTGCTTATATTGGCTTATGAAAAGGTCATTATGAGAAAAGGGATCCGAATAGCAAAGAAATTCCAGCTGGTTAGCTATTATTTTAATTACGCAATGGAATCAGCTATTTCCCTGCCAGTATCTAAAGTTACTTATGGAAAAGTTATTCAGAGACTCTGCGAAGATACTATTTTTTTTTTTTGTACTTTTCATTTTATATCACAAATTTATATTTATCACTCTTTCTGTATGTTTAAAACTTCCTGTAGAATTATGTCCATCCATGCATTTCAACAGTATTTATCGTGATGCTATAATATACCTGATAGTACATATTATCCCTATTTTCAAGGGATGCATAGTCTATTTTGAGACATAAAATATACAGTAATTGTAAAACAACATGAACCCCTACGAGCATATAATTTTAATTCATATTTTTTACACTTCTTAAGAACGCAGTGTTCAGAATCATGAAAAAATCAGCTTTTTCTGTTATCTTCACTTTTTTCCTCACTTATAATACTCAAATTACATTTTCTTCTAATCTTAAGAAAGGAAAAAGATACAAAATAAAATTTAGTATTTCCTTTAACCCAGTTTACTAAGCTTTGGAGTGTTGCTTTGTGAATTTCATTAAATTTACAAGTTAAAAATAACTCAGTCACATGCACCAGCATTAAGGTATAGGAGCTTTTTAAGGGTTACATTATGAAAGGCTGGAGAAATTGGTACATGTTATAAATCAATTCAATAAAAAGTTAATTGGCACAAAAGGGTTGACTGTGGCTTACAATGTAGGTAACAATTGCTTTGGGAGCAGTGAAGCGTAGAAGAAAGTGACTTTTTTTTTTTCTTTTAGAGGTCGGAGTCCAACATTCTTTTTTATACCACAAAATTTCTTTGAGTCCTTATAGTGGTAGGACTTGAAGTACACTGAAATAATGAAGTTAAGTAACATGGTAGGAAATACTTTATTTCCTGTTTTAGGGCTTTGACTGATAATTGCAGCATATAAACCTGAGTTTAGGAGAGTCGTAAACTAGAGACCTGTCCTCAGATGTGATTTTTACCCCTTATTTACTTCCTCTAATCTAATCAAGATAATTTCTTTACTGTCTGCCTCACCTTTACTTGAGTTTTTCATGAATTCCATTTCCGGAATGCCATTCCCATTCTCTTCTGCTAATCCAAATTCCTTATAACCTTTGTGATCTGGCTTGAGTTTTATCTCCTCCACGAAGCACCTAGCATTGATTCCTATATTATTCTTGTTTTTTTGTTTGTTTGTTTGTTTGTTTTTTAAACTTCTAGGTGAACCTCAGAAGTTTATGTCTGGAATTCCCTCAGTCTTTCCAGCAGATAGCATAGGTACACAGCTAACTTTAAAATCTACTTTTCCTGAAGCTCTGTGTTTGTAGAAATTTGGTTTAATTGTATAATTCCTATATAAATGCATGTATATGCCAGTATAAATGGTAATTCTTGGTAATTAAATAATTCCTACAAAATAATGTATATTTTCAGTAATGGTAACATATTTCACATATTTTGGTGGTATCTAGAAAGTGAAAATTTGATTATTAGCAGAGTTACACAATGTGATAGGGTATCACTTGTTCAGGAGAGATCTAAGTTCTTGAGGGAAACACCATGGGGTATGCCCATGGGACAAGACGATCGAACTCAGCCTGGCGAGAATTTATACATAGTAATAAAACATACAAGTGAATTCCTGGTCATCCCTCAAGACCTAGTTAATTACTTGCTCATCTGAAAAGTATCTTTAGATCTTGACCACAACATTAAGGAATAATCACTAGATTCTTGTTTGACCATTCTATCTTGTCCATGGCTTTATTACAGAGAATACATGTATTGAAATTATTTATTCTTTGTCAACTCAATAAAACTCTGAGTTCAGAAACCACACCTTCATTTGCCTAGTACATATCAGTATTCAAAATATTTATTGGATAAATAAATTGGAAAAGGAATTTTGAAAAGTATCATATTACATATTTTAGATATGGGAATATTATCCCCTGACTTTATTACTATATTCATACCAAAATATTAAAATATATGAGGTCAAAAAAACTACAAATGGAATTTAAAATATTCATATAATTTAAAAATTATTAGATAAAATTTTTATTCATTATAGTTCTCCTTTTTAAGTGATAAAGATAATGTGAAGGGATTTATTATGAAATGAAAATAGAAAAAAATCAGGTTTGGAAATTTTATTTTTTGTCTGGGCATGTGGGTGTAATTAATCTCCATGGGGGTGGACACTAGTAAGTGCTTTACATCACAACCACTTCTTTTTAATTCCTGTTGACTTTATTTTCAGAGTTGCTTCTTCAAAGATTGTTTATAAATATATGGCTCTGTGGGGGAGGATAGAACATCACAGCTATAACATTAACCACAAGCATATACGTTCACAGAACCCACAAAGCACAAACTGTGCAGAAGCAGCTGGAGAGTTCTTTTCTTCTGATAGCAAGTTAGAAGACAGGAGGATGAGCAAAACTGGCAGTCAGATTACACTGACAAAAGCAGAGCAATTCATGCAAAGAATTAACTGTGAGTTGGTCTGAGACTGACATGTGCAATAGAATTTTATTTCTATTTGGCATTGCAATCATTTTGAAATTATCCTGATTAGATACACAAAAATGTTAAATTGGATAGCACCACAAAAAGATATTTTACACTTCAAAAAGTGTGTTCTACTTTAATCAAATCCTCCTGGAGAAATGTGGGTAAATGGTGATATTTACTTTGATTTACCAGTTTTATATAAATTGTTTGCTTTTATGGATTATTCAGTTTATGAGGGGGTTAAATATATATATTCTTTTTTGAGGGTGTAAACTAATCTCATTAGTGCATCCAGTGAAAGTTCAACAAAGTAAGTATAAATTTCTGAACTCTAATCACTTACATTTTCTATTTTGCAGCCTTGACGAAAGAGTTGGCAAAAAAAGTGATTCAAGGTTTTTCACATTTAGAGATAAATAAGATATTGATGTTACTAATTCATTTTAATTATAATTATTGCCTTAAATTCCCATTGGCTACCTTAAAATTGACACTTTGCTTAAATTATAAATCATATAAATCAAGCATTTATCCAACGTGGACTTTTATATTAAGCTGAGAGCTGGCTTGATGAGCCTATGTAATCTACTACACCCTCAAAAGGAGAAATGGTAACACAGAATGCATGTACCACTCAGATGCCATAGAATATATGACTATTAATCATTGTTCTGTAAACTTGAAGGTGCATGGGGTCCTGAAAAAGAAAAATATACAATATGTAAAAGTTGAAAAAAATTTCGCCTTCTTCCACTGAACCAGAAATATAGAAACGCTAATGAAGAGGAAGAAAATCCAGGGTTATTTACCCTAAAATTTTACTAGGATCTCTATTTTTCAATATCTAATTGAAGGATAAAATTTCAAGGACCATGGACTAACGAGGGTAACAAATATAGGCATATCTAGGAAATATTGTGGGTTCAGTTCCAGACCACTGCAGCAAAGCAAATATCACAATAAAGTGAGTCATCTGAATTTTTTGGCTTTGCAGTGCATATAAAGGTTATGTTTATACTATATTGTAGCCTATTAAGTGTGAAATAGCATTATGTCTAAAAAAAACTCAAAGTGTATACCTTTATTAAAGAATACTTTATTGCTAAAAATTACTGAGCATCCTCTGAGCCTTCAGTGAACCATATCTTTTTGCTGATGGAGAATCTTGCCTTGATGTTGATGGTGCTGACTGATTAGGATGGTGGCTGCTGAAGGTTGGGGTGGCTGTGGCAATTTCTTAAAATAAGACAACAGTGAAGTTTGTCATATCAATTGACTCTTCCTTTCACTAATGATTTCTCTGTAGCATGTGATGCTGTTTGATAACATTTTACCCACAGTAGAATTTCTTTCAGAATTAGAGTCAGTCCTCTCAAACCCTGTTGCTGCTTTGTGAACTAAGTTTATGTAATATTCTAAATCCTTTGTAGTCATTTTAACAGTCTTCACAGCATCTTTACCAGGAGTAGATTCCATCTCAATAAATCACTTTCTTTGCTCACTCATAAGAAGCAACTCCTCATCCATTAATATTTAATCATGAGTTTGCAGCAATCCAGTCACATCTTCAGGCTCCACTTCTAATTCTAATTCTCTTGCTATTTACATCACATTTGCAGTAACTTCTACCACTGAAGTTTTGAATCCCTCAAAGTTATCCATCAGAGAAATTACTATCTGTGGCAGCTATAGCCTTACAAATTGAATTTATTAAATAATAAGACTTGGGCTATAGAATGGATGTTATGTTAGCAGATAAGAAAACAGCATTAATCTCATTGTATGTCCCCATCAGAGCTCTTGGGTGACCAGTTGCAATGAGAAGTAAGAGTTTGAAAGGCGTCTTCTGAGCAGTATGTCTCAACAATGGACTTAAAATATTCAGTAAACTATGTTGTAAACAGAGGTGCTGTCATCAGGATTTGTTGTTCCATTTATAGAGCACAGACAGAATAGATATAACATAATTCCTAAGAGCCCTACGATGTTCATAATGGTAAAATGAGCTTTGGCTTCAATTTAAAGTTACCAGCTGCATTAGCCTCCAATAGGAGAATCAGCCTCTTCTATGTAGCTTTGAAGCCAGGCATTGACTTCTCTAGCTATGAAAGTCTTAGATGGCATCTTCTTCCAATCTAAAACTGTTCATCTACATTTAAACTCTATTGTTTAATGTAACCGCTTTCGTTAATTATCTTAGTTAGATCTTCTGGATAACTTGCTGTAGTTTCCACGTCAGCACTTGCTGCTTCACCTTGCATTTTGTGTTACGACAATGACTTCTTTCTTTAAACCTCAAGAACCAACCTCTGTTTCAAACTTTTCTTTTACAGCCTCATCTCTCTCAGCCTTCAAAGAATTGAAGAATGTTAAGGCCTTGCTCTGGATTAGACTTCGATTTAAGGAAATGATGTGGCTAATTTGATCTCCTATTCTGACCACTAAAACTTTCTTCATATCAGCAATAAAGCTGTTTTACTTTCTTGCCATTTATGTGTTTACTGTAGTAACACTCTTAAATTTCTTTCAAGAACTTCCTTTTGCATTCACAACTTGGCTAACTGACACAAGAGGCCTAGCTTCTGGCCTATCTCAGCTTTCGATATGCCTTCCTCACTGAGCTTAATCATTTCTAACTTTGATTGAAAGTGAGAGACTTGAGACTCTTCCTTTTACTTGAACACTTAGAGACCATTGTAGGGTTAAGTGGCATAATTTCAATGTCATCGTGTCTCAGAATATAGGAAGGGCCAAGGAGAGGGAGAGACATGAGGGAATAGCCAGTTGGTGTAGTAGTCAGACACACACAACAGTTATTGAGTTTATTGTTCTATGTGGGTGTGGTTCATGGTACCACAAAATAATATTAAAGATCACTGATCACAGGTCGCCATAACAAATATAATAATAATGAAAATGATTGAAATATTGCTAGAATTAGCAAAATGTGAAACAGAGACACAAAGTGAAAAAATGCTGTTGGAAAAGTCGCACCAACAGACTTGTTGCAGTGTTGCCACAAATCTTTAATTTGTTAAAAATGCAATACCTCTGAAGCACAATGAAGTGAATCGCAGTAAAACGAGGTATGCCTGTAGGTGGTAATTGATATATTGCAGTGTGGAATGTGAAATGAACGTTGTGGACAAACACACAGGATGTATGAAAGCAATGTCCTATGAAATGAAACTTGTTCGTGTACTATTTAAGATACAGGAAGCATAATAAATAATTTTCAAATACGTAGAAATAAATACACATAAAGAGTTGTGTTAATGTGTTGTATGCAGTGCATTCTCAATCCAGTAGTTATGTTAAATGTTAATTTTTCTTACATGTTCCTTAGTTTTCTGTTACTTTTAGCTTATTTTTATTCTTAATCATATGATCTGTTGAAAGGTCTCTATCAGATTTCCCATTTTCACTGATTCCCTCTTCAACCAGAGGTTTATCCTCCATAGATTTTTATATGCTAGATTCAAATTCTTAGTTATTTTGTATTGTAAATATGTTCTCTTTTTTCCGATTTTAAAATATTTTCTTCAAAAAGTTTTCGGGTTTTTTTTTGCCTAATTCCTGTTTTTTTCCATTGTTGTTTTATAGCATTAGAAAGTTTTGCTTTTTCTCTCTGAAAAATGTTCTATATTATATATATTAATAGTTCATCCTTTTCTAATGATTAATAATACCATGTTTGTCAAATATAAAAATTTTATACATATATTGCCAGTTGTCTATTGTTGAATCACAAAACACTCCAAAACTTAATGACTATATTTAATTAAGATTATTTTTAACAAATTTTTCTCTATATTTACTTTTTATACTGTTGTGTGTGTGTGTGTGTGTGTGTGTGTGTGTGTGTGTGTGTGTGTGTGTGTGTTGTATGCTTAACAAGGTTTTACCAGATTCAAAAGTTAAGTATTCCTCCTTAATATTCTGGAAGAGCTGAGTAATATTGGAATCATTGATTTTTTTGTCTTTTTGTTAGTATAAATGTTTTTTGCTTGTAAAACATTCTGAGCTTGTGGTTTTGTACGTAGAGTCATTCGTTCATTACTTTAGTAGTTGTAAGACTATTTATGTTTTCTGTTTGATTGATTTTTGTACATATTATCAAGTTTTAATCTTTTTATTTGATTAGTATTACCAATTATCTGTCACATTTATTTATAACATTAAACTTTCCATAGAACTAACTTTTGGCTTACTTAATCTTCTCTATTGTATCTTTCTTCTAATATGTTGAATTATTTTTCCTGTCTCTTGAGTTGGGTATACTGTAGATTTCTCATTTTTATCCTTTTCCTTTAATATGATATTTAATGATATATGTTTTTATCTAGATATCTTTCTAGCTTCCTCCCATAAATATTGATATTTGGTTCATTTGTTGTTATTAATTTCTCATTTCATTTGTTGTAATTTATTTCTAATTTCTCTCCACATTTTGAAAATATTATTAATCTCTGTCTTACATTTTTGTCATTAACATTTGGCTAAAATAATTTTTGTCTTTATGCCAATTTAAAAGTTTCCCTTTGCTTTCTGTGTCCTACATACACATGAAAATTTGTTCAAGTGATAATTTATTTTATTTGGAATTTCTCACCTTTCTGAGTATGAGTCTTTTAAAATACTGAAAATACTTTCAGCCAGTATATTTTTATCCATCTTTTCTTGCAATTCTCTTCATTTTGTCATGTTAGAAATCCAAGTAAAAATGGAATAAGACATTCTCATCCCATCCTCTGTGATCTCATCCTTTTATGCTTCCCATCTCTTTATTTCTCCTTGCAGTATACTAATTAATTTCTCATGTCTTGATTCCAAGTTACTAATATATTTTTAGTTATGTCTAATAAACTTTGGACTCCTATTGAATTTGAAATTTCAATAATTTGGTGTATTATTTATAGAAATTCTCTTTGTTTTATAAATTTGCCTAGTTATTTTTACTAGATGATTGATCTTTATTATCTTTACATAATAAGCATATTTCTTTTATATTTTATACATGGCAATTTCAATATTCTGTAGTATTTACAAGTCTCTTTTTCCTTTTTTTCTTTCTATACATGCCTCTGAAGATAAAATTAAATATAATATATTTAATTTAATTAAATAATACATTAACTGATTTTGTCACAATGGAATTAGAATTTACGGATTCCATGGGCAGTGTAGTATTTAAGAATTTTCTGATTTTTTGTTTTTGTTACTTTTCCGATTTTTGTTTATTTATTTTGTTTTAATGCTCCACTTAGATCAAAATCAAAGAATGCATGTACCTACACTTTGATCTTCAGAGTTCATTCCTAAAATCTGTTTTCCATATCACTGATGTCTCAGTTCTAGGCAGAGATCTCCAATTAGACTTTTTTCCTCATCATTCTGTAGCATTTTACTCTGTTTCCTGCATTTATGTACCCTTAAAATTCATACTTTGGGAACCTAAGGATGGAAGATGCTTCCAGGGTTTTTAGTGACTCTAATAAAGAGGGACAGTGTGGCCTTTATTCAGACAAAGACAGCTGACAGTGTTGTTTCCACCATTAAATAGTTGTATGTCTTGGCCAATTCACTTGGCCTCTTTAAACATTAGTTTTCTCATAAGCAAAATGTCAATAATAACACTATTCTTATTGTAGTTTTAATCACTGAATGATAAAAGTTTATATAAGTTGATAAGGTAACTTTTATATATAGGTACACAGTGATTATTAATTCCTTTCCTTTACTCGGACTTCTAGCTTACATCCTCTTCCCAAACTTCCTATCCTTTACTTCTTTTCTTTGATTATTATCTTCTTGTATTCTTTTTTCGGAGATAGTCACTTTCATGTCATACCTACTGACTTGGTTTCCAGGTATGAAATATACCCTGAGTCCTTGCATTTCCTAATCTTCACTGTGCCCCATTTGACTATGCTAATTCCTTTGGGGAGTTAGGGTGCATATGTCTACAAATACATGTCTCTGATTATACATCATCTTTCCTTGGCTACTTTACACTTAGCCAATGTCAGAGACCATATTTTATTTTTCTTTGCATTTACTGCTCATATGTATTGTTTGCAAAGTATAATTACTTAATAAATTAGGTAGCAATATACAGTAAGGTTATTGAGATCATGAGTTTTATAGGTGGATATTTACAAACTGATGTAATGAATCTCTCACTCAGTATACAATTATCGACATGTTTTCTCAATCTTTAAAATTGGTACAATGATATTTGTTTGATAGCATCTTAAAAATTAAGTGCAATATGTTTTATAAAGTTCTTGATATACTGCCTAAAATATTCTAAGTCCTCATGAAAGGATAGATGTTAATACTTGATGGTGAAAGAATGAACACTTAGTTTTAAAAATGCTTACTGGAAGCTTCCATTCACAATACATGTAAGTACATAATTTAAACATAAAAAATGTAGAATGCAACATCTTTTCTGCAAATCACATCCTCATCATAATTTTTTTTTGATATTTGATATTTTGCCACATCATTAAAACTTTGAAGTAATCTCTGACTTTCTCTTCTCCATATTCCTCAACTAAGAAGCATCAGTCCCATACATTCATTCATTTATTCATTCCATAAAATGGATCTAGGGAGTGACAACATTACAAGTGTTCCTTTCATTGTGAGACAAAAAATTTTCATAGTACATTGGGCAAGCTAATATGTTTTATTTTTTTCCAACAAGCGTTTTTTTCATGTTTTGCCATGTGTTTAACCCTGCTTAGTATTCTTAGATTTAAGGCAGTTGACTATAAGAAAAAGTAGTTTATGGAATTTATTCAGGGCTAAATTTTATGGAACCAAGAGTTACCCTCATAGTTTAGAATACTAAGCAATTGATTAGATTAAACTATTTGAAGAAAGCATAGTTCGAGTTGGAGGATTTAAACTCGAACTATGATCTTTAAGTTATGGACAACACTTGGATTAAAGAAACTTGCGTGTCTCTTGATTTAAGAATTTAGTATCTCTTTATTGAATACCTACCATGGTAAAAGCCAAAGAAGAATAATGCTTCATTTGAGAGAATCTTCCTGAATGTTTGAACTCATGATACTTGAAGAAAGAAAAATGTGAGGTAATATTTTATTTATTAAATTTTTAAATTTAAACTTGGCAGGCAGCCACTGAATTAGTGTCTGAAGTAGTTCTGCATATATTATACTTTTGAAAATTAGCTTTTAACAGGAGGAAAAAAAGTGTAATATTATTTGCTAATCAAAAGTATTCATTAATGTCTTAAATTTATTCACTAGCTTCCCAACAATAGGTGGACATGGATGAAGAAAGGCTCTGGTGTGAGATACTTTTCTTTCTGCTTTAACCACATGAGGATTTGATAAAGTCCTTTTTAATGTTTATGATTCTTCAGAGTCGAAATAATCCTGAGGAACTTAAAAAAATACTATTTTCTTTTAATTACCTTAACTCTTCCATTGCTGCACACAGCTTTCCATAGTCAGTTTGTTCCTCAGCAAGATAAATTATTTTTGCAGAGACATCTTTCTGAATAAATGTGTCCCAGTTTTCCTCATGAAGCTTGTTTCCAACCGATCTATTGCATTTAATTAGGCATATTTATATAACCTAATGCAGCCTTGCAAAACATTTTCAAGTATAATTAATCTCAACATCATAGTAAATTCATAGAATATGCAGACTTCCAAACTGAGTTGTTTAGACATTTTCCCTATATGTACATAAATGTATCTCTATATACATACATACACACACCTAGTTTTCTTTCCTACTGTAGCTGATATCTCAGAAAAGATGTTTGATGGGCCTGTGATACACACTAGTCAACACTATGTGCTAGCACCAGTTTCAGTCCAGTTATTTTAGTCCTATGTGTTCAACCAAATGCTGTTGACTTAGAATGTTTAGCAAGTCAGCCAGGTCATGAAGACTATAACGTCCAGTCCATTTTCCTCTTCTTAATCCCAGGAGGATACTATTCACAACCATGTTAATTACTTAAAAATATCTCATAACACCAATCGGTATCTGTGCCACAGTTAACATTTGTATCTCTTACTACTTTTTACTTGTTCTTGCTTCATTGAAAATCTTCAAAGAGCAATGTCAAGTTGAACAGTTCCTCTTTGCTCTCCATGGTACCCAACACATAGTTAGTGGTCTTTTCTGTAAAATGGCTTCAAGTCTTCATTATGTTCAGATTAATTTTCCAATATGGTGTGGAAGGCTTTTCATGATCTGCTCCTGCTTACCTATTTGACTTTATGTCTCACTTTTCAATTTCACAGCAATTTGATTAACATTGCTTTCAGTTTCTTAGACTTGCCATTCTCCCTCTTTTTCTACTTGATCTTGGCTCATGCTATTTCTTCTTACCGAAGTGCTCTTCATTAGTTTGTTCCTCATCTATTTTTATAGCTGGCATTTTATGACACTTTTGCCCATTTTCCAAGAGTACTGTCTGTCACCTGCTCTTCAATATGAAACTCATTAAAATTAATTTGGGTTAGAGAATTTTGTGACAGCCCTTGAGATAATTGGAAGCAAATGAGATGTTTTAAATCCAGAATATATACTGTAAAAATAAAAGAAGACTTAGTCTACAGATTTAATCCCTGCAAAGAAATATGTGTTTTGTATAAAGAAGCAAATTTTGTGTATAGATAGAAAAGTACTCTGGAATATACTTTTTATTATATCTTAATACCAGAAAGGAGGAAATGTACACTTAGACATAACTATATTCTATTTTCAGCTCTATAATTTATCATGTTCTTGATCCTGGATAAATTTATATATTGTCTAAAGCACTTACTTACTGCTAATTCCACATATTTAACCAAAACAGCATAATTCCAGGAACATAGTAATTGCATAGCTAAACATTTTTCTTGCCATATTATGTCTCAAATTAAATGTCCTTACGGCTCTGTCCAGTACATTGTATACATATCCTTTTTATCAACTCTGCTGTGAGGTATTTAATAAGCTAAAACTTTAGTTTATTAAACTATATCATTTGTCTTTCTCCATTTACTTCTCCTAATTGCCAACCCAGTGCTTTATGCAGAGTGAATGTATGGTTAATATTGCTTGCATAAATATAAAATTAGTGTTTACCTGGTCGTTTCATTAAAAATAAACAATGTTTTACCATAACTTTAAATTCTTACAAGGCCCACACATTTTATAAAAATATTAAGATATACATTTTACTACTGTTTTTCTTTCCAGTTATTAGGGCTGATATTTATAGATTAAAATTATAAATTTCAGATAAAGTTATATCTTACATGTGAATTAACTAAGAAAATATTGTTTTAAACCTAAATCCACAGAGCAAAAACATCTATTATTCTGTAGAGAAGGCTAAGCCATATCAAAATTTAGAGGTAATCACAAAAATGTTTGCCGTATCTTTTCTGTGACTATCTGTTTGCAAAGTACACTTGACCCCTGCACAGCACATTTCTACAATATGTGTGTGGGAGGATGCCTACCACTTTCAGAAGTGCCCATTTATGTAATAGACACCAGGAAAAGATAAAGAACTATAGGAAAGTCAGAGGAAGGAGACTAGTTATTAAAACCTCTGGATATCAGGAATTCAGTACTTAGAGTTCAAAATACATTTGTAAAAAATACTGTTGTATTTTGATAATTTAGCATTTCAAGTACTGAAAATAATACAAGTAATAATATGTAATAATAATACAAGTAAGAATGATATTGTCCCACAAGTCCTGTATAATTTCCTCTTAAAATTGTAATACTACAAAATCTGTGCAGTTGCATTTCATCAATTCTTTTAATATCTACTTAAAAATCATTTACATCTATTTTTCTGTTAGCATTCAGAATGCTTCATGAAATCCAATTATGATTTTGGACTTTATGGGTAACTACCAAAATGTATTTAGTTAATTCAACTGATATTTCAGTGCAGCAAAAATCCCAAAATGGAGGCACCAATTATTGAAACTGTAGCATGCTGCTTATAACGGTATATGGTACATGCTTTTCATATACTATAAATCATGTTTCTTATGTATATATTTGCTCTTTTTAAAATTTAAAGTACATTTTCAATATTAGGTAGAAACTACATTTTCATGGATGGTTATTAACAATTTCTTTTCTTTCTTTCTTCCTTCCTTCCTTCCTTCCTTCCTTCCTTCCTTCCTTCCTTCTTTTTTCTTTTCTTTTCTTTTCTTTTCTTTTCTTTTCTTGTCTTTTCTTTTCTTTTCTTTTCTTTTCTCTTCTTTTCTTTTCTTTTCTTTTCTTTTCTTCTTTTCTTTTCTTTTCTTTCTTTTTTATAGTTGAAGGCTTTGTATCCTGTCCAGTTGCAGCAAGGCATTACTTCATAACATTTTAAAAAGCAGCTCAGTGGTAGAATCAGTAATGATTATGAACTTAGATTATTGATTTTTAAAAGCACTTATAAGAAATTATCCACTAGTGGATTCAAAGTGTAATTAGGCTTATTTAATCACATAAAATTATACTTCTTTTAATTCCTCCACATGGAACATTAATGACTATTAGGTCATGAGTAAGTAAGTAGAAAATAAAAATGTAAAGGTGGCAAGGGAATTACACCACCAAATCGAGGAGGAACAAAAAAGAAGCTGAACTATGCAATTTGCATTTAGTTGGGCCACTCTTTTGACCAACATTTCACTTCACTTGTATATGAGATATAAAACCGAAAGCAAGAAATAAACAAGACAAATAGAGATTCATGGACACAGACAACAGTTTAGTGGTTACCAAAGGGAAAGGGGAGAGGAGGAGAGATAGATAAGAGTAAAGGGGGTCAAATATATGGTGACAGAAGGACATTTAACTTTGGGTGGTGAACACACAATGCAATAAACATATGATGTATTATTGAATTGTACATTTGAAACCTATCGTTTTATTAACCAATGTCACCTCAATACATTTAATAAAAAATCAGTCAAATACAAAAATTTTTTAACAATCAATTAATTTTTGAATTATTAAGCTAGACTTTAAAAACAGCAAGCAACCTAACATATCATCTGTAAAAGAGGAAGATTCAACATCAGAGGCTCGAACTGACTTTAGCTTGTTTCTTTTCTTTTTCAACATTAGTATGCTAACATTTTTATTTTGTATCAGAAAGACTATAGCATGAGACCAGTTCTCTGACTCTGTTAAATGGATGAATAACTGGGCAAGCTGAGGGGGAGAAAAGACTTGATAACTTAATAACATATAGTGAAGAAGAGGACACTGATATGTCAGGACTGAATTCATATTTGTCTATTTTCATTAGCATGAGTGTCTTATGCTTATGAAATTTAATTTACACTATAAAATTATTGGGTTTATACCATATGAACTAAAATATATATATAATCTAAAGGACAGAATAGAGTTTTTCTGACTTCCTTACATGGAGTGAAACTTAAATATCACATGCAAAGAAAAATAAAAGCCAACTAGAGTCTAACTCTCTTATGGCTTGGCTCTCTTATTTCCCTCTTGGGGAAAGTCTCCTTTATTTACTCAATTGTTACTATTTTTAATGAGTTCAGTAGAACTGTCAGATTTGAATAT
>NW_006436298.1:1266192-1271946 GCF_000325575.1 Pteropus alecto
TATTTTTAAATTAATTTCTGATTAATATGAAGATAATAGTAGTATGAAATTAGGGATTCTAATCACAGTCTTGGTAAGTAAGAAGACATTATCTGGGATTTCTTAGTGAAAATTCTGTGCTTCTTAATATACTCAAGTGGGCTTATCTGATGACTTTCCAATGCTGAAGTCATATACTCTTGAATTTTCTTTATTGTTTTAAAAGGCAAGTTGAAAGGTAATGTGTGAAAGGTGCTGCATGAATCAAATTTAAGTTTAAACGTATATGTATTGGTCAAATATTCTAATAGGAAGCTGAATATCAAAGTTAAACCAGAGAACAAGTATGAGATTACATCTTTGGATAACTGTCCATTGCTTTCCATGTGTGTCCATATATCCATATATACTTTTCCCATCTTTCTGACAATGGATTGCAGTGAATGTATTCTCTTAAGCTAAGATTCATCATTAATAACATTCTTAGGCCTTAGAGCTTTGAAAATTCCCCCAAATCATAATGTGACAACTGAGTTATATGAAGATTCAACCTTTACATGTGCCACTGGGAATAAAATACGAGGAAAATGTTATTCTCTATTCCTAACAATAACCAGTAACTAGAACCTTTTAAGTCCTCAGAGACCTTTCTCAGTGACATTAAATCATGGATCTTTTAAGATAAGTATGAAATGACTAGCTGAGAAAACAGGAAACAGAGATAAAGTCATTACTCTGATTTATAAGACCCTATAAGGGCTGGTAACCTCTATTATCATTCTAAGTCTGTTCCTAGTAATTTCTCCTATTCTTTCTGCTTAAGCCACCTAATCACTATGCTTTTTGTTCTTTTGTTTGCTTTGTTTTGTTTTTCTTCTGAAAAAATTAGGCATGGTTCCAGAGCATCTTTTAGTCTGGGATAATCTTCTCTCAGATATCTTCATGGCTCACTCTCTTCCTCATTAAATCTACACAGATACATTATGTAATCATGGAGGCCTTTTTATCCATCTTATATAACATTATAATATATTAGCCCCCAATTTAATAGTTTCCTCTGTGCTTTATACATTCTCCTCAGCACTTTATGTATATTAGATAGAAAAATTATATGATTATTGATTATTTTATGAAGTCTTTGTTCAAATCTTTTGTCATCTTTAGTAATTTTTATTATTTTAATTTCCTTATTCAAAACTATAAGCTACAACATTATCTTATGTAAAATGCTGCCAGTTAAACATGTCATTGATGAAAGATGTATTAAGGTTTCAGAGATATTAAAACATACATTAAGTTGTAGAATGAGAGTCATTGAAATGAGTATTTATTACACTTACTATGTTTCCCAAATACACTTTAGTCATTGGTCATAGCTTTTATCATATCCTATAGGGCAAGAATAGAAAAGATTCCCTTGTATGACAGGCAAACATTTCCTATAGATTTTATTATTTGAATTTGGTGATGGTGAGTGCAACCCACATGATGGTGTTTCAGTTTTCTTATTGGGTTACCTAATGGCCCATGATTGAGCCTGCTGTTTCCTTATGGTGTGAACAATTACAAGCTTTATTGGACAAAGCTTGTGGTTTTGACAGTATAATTTCCCTCAAAACTTAATAGGTTTCCAGTAATTTTTCTGCTAGGAGTCTCCATGTACAAAATTTGCAGCCAAAGGTTTTGTTGATATATATTAATTTAAGCTTAAATTAAATTATTTTTTATTTATCACCCTCTTGCTTATTGTAAACTACTTTGAGAATATCTGAAACAATAGACTTGCGTGGAAGAGGAACCAATTTAGTTTGGTCTTTCCTACAGAGAATGAAATGATTTGAAACAGGCGTGGGAGATAGTCTTATCATTGAAATCTGTGTTTGAGAGCAACCATTAGTAATGACTTTGGTTTAGAGTATCGACATATTTGTTTCTTCAGTCCTCTGAGTCCTCAGATTATTGGATTTTTAATCAATGAAAATTGCCCACTGTAGGCTTAGAATGTTTTCTTAAGCAGAGTAGTAATCTTTCCAGCTTTACTTTTTGGCTGGTAAATTCTAGTCTCAGTATCATTCTCTGTTAAGCATGTAGAAATAGCTAATCAATACTGACATTTTGAAAATTTATTTTCATTTTCTTTAGAGCTATAGCCTTCTTTCACTTAGGTTCTATTACTTTTAGTGGTATAATCCAGATACCAAACTCTGCATTAGTTAAATTTAGGTTTGATTGTTATTGGCAGGATACCCACATTAAAAGTTATTGAAACATACAATTCCGACAGGTAGTCCTGGCCTCCGCACAGTGCTACATCTGTGGGTCCCATCAAAGGGCAGTAGAATGTGGCAGTTGAGAACACGGTATCTGGTGCAGTACTGCCTGTGTTCAGGCCTTGCTTCACCACTTACTATCTACATGACCTATGACATTTAACTCCATCTCTTTGCTTCATTTTTACAACTATACAATTCAGTTGATATTAAATATCTCATAGAGTTATTGTGAGAATTAAGCAAGTTAATACATGTAATGAACTCAGAACACTTCCAGGGACAGAGTAAATTATATACCTATTAGCTTGTGATTAGTTAGCTTTTGCTATGCAAGAATCATCCAAAAAATAGTGCTTTAAAATGTGTCATTTATGTTGCTCACAATTCTTCAGGTTTGCAATTTGTGCTGGTTTGAAATGAGCTTGGCTGGTCTCTAAGTGGGGCATGCTCATGAGTTTACGGTCAGCTGGTACGTCCACTGTGGCTCGCTTCTTTATCATGGATTCATCTGAGGAAACTAGGCTGACTGGGCCTCCTGTTGATGTGTTCTTTCATCCTCCAGTGAGCTAGCCTGAGATTCTTCACATAGCAGTGGTGAAATGGGAACCAAGAGTAGCAAGAAAGGGCTAGAGTACAAACATGCTTGCATCATGTTTGCTGCTGTCACATTGGCCAAAAGGAAAAAGGAAGGTCATCCCATTTTCAAGGAGTGGAGAAAAAACTAGTTCTTGATGGGAGGAATTATAAAGTCATATTTCAAGGGGAGGAGAGTAGATATAGCAATATTTGCAGTTGACTACCACTATCATTATTATTGTTGTATTGAGCTCTACCATGAATGGACTCATATCCAAATTAACATCATAGTCTAGTTCCAACCATCAAAGTTTACATTCCAAAAGTATGAAACAAAATATCCACTTCCTTTAAAGACATATGCTGAAAGTTTCTGTGGTAGGTAGAATAATGGCCCCACAAAGATGTCACTGGAATCTGTAAATTTGTTATGTTACATGACAAAGGAGAATTAGGCTTACAACAAAATTTAGGTTGCTAATCAGTCAACCTTGATTTGAGGAAATTATCCTGGATTATCTGCATGGGTTCAATAGAGTCACAAAGGTCTGTATAAGTGAAAGAAGGCCGGAGAGTCAATGTCAGAGTGAGAGATAGAGATTTGAAGACAGTACACTGCTAGCTTTAAAGATGAAGAAAGGGACCATAAGCCAAGCAGTGTAGGAGACCTCAAAGTTAAGAAAGACAAAAACACCAGATTCTCTTCCAGAGCCTCTAGAAAGAACACGGCCCTGCTGATATCGGATCTTAACCCAATGAAACCCATTTTAGTCTTCTGACCTCCAGAACTGCAAAATAATAAATTTTTGTTGTTCTAGGCCACTATGATTATGGTAATTTGCTATAGCAGCAACAGTTTCACACTCCATTTTGCTAACATTGCTAAAACTTCATAGCATGGCCATGTATAACTGCAGGAGAAGTTGGGAAATGTAGGATTTTTTGTAGGGTGGCTATGTGCCTAGTTAATTTTAGAAGTTCCATTTCTGTGGAAGAAAGAGATAAAATATACTGTGATATAATCAGTTACTGCTGCCACAATGAACTTACTCATACAATTATTAAGCATTTTATAAACATGACATTTCAATAAGTAAGAACCTGATTACTAGTATAAAATAAGGGATAAAGAAGAGTTTACAAACCTATTGTGCTAATGATACAAATGTGTGCAAAACTAAACATCTATTCAGGATTTTTAAATGAGTTTATATATGTAAAGCCACATAGCAGCACTTGGCACATAACCAGCACTATATTATTTCTAACTGTTATGATTTTTGTTGTTGTTACTAACACTCTGTAAATAATACACCTCTAATCTGCTTCTATCAGTTTAACTGTTTTTATTATTGGGGAAGTTGGTTCCCATACATTTTTAATTAGGGCTAAACATAATATTTCTGAAGCTAATTTTTAAACTATGACTTTTATTTCTCTTTAGAAAGTACAGAATCCAGCCACATATTTTGTTCCACTTTGCTGTAATGGACTTGATTTTAACCAGCTTTATCTTTGCAGGTATTAATGATCATTACAGCAAATTAAGCATTGTTTCTGTGATGCTAATTGGTAATTGTCAAGGATAAATAATGTATCGACCCAGAACAAGTGAGGAAATAACATACATAATCAAAGACAGATTAAATAAAGGAATACTAGGGAAATTAGAGGTGAAGTATCTATAAAACTCATTTTAGGAAACTCAAAATAAGTATTGTTGCATTTGCATATATCTATTCTATATTGAATTACAATTAGAAAAACAAGTTGTATTTTTGAGCATCTATTATGTTTCTAACACTGTGCTAGTAAAAGCACTGCCTGTAAAAAGAAATAAAGAATATTCACTATGTATGTTTCTTGTAATAGATACCCAGAATAAGGTATCATAGTTAGTAAGCACTTCAGTCATTATTTTACTATAATTGTTCTGATTTTACAGATGCAATAATTAAAGCTCAGAAAAATTAACTGATTTGCACAATAACACACCTAACGAGTCAAACTAGAATTAGTACCAAGATTTTTCTGAATTCATGTTCTTTGATTCATGCCTATAAATGAGATTTTACGTTAGCCTCTAGAGACGATTAAGGACATTTTCTAGGCCCTTATTTTCCTTCCCTTCCCTACTTTTATTTCCAGGCCCACGGGGATAAACATTTGATTTTTAAATTTGAGGTCATTTTTCTAAGCCTCAATCCTCTCACTGTGTGGAACTATAAAAGAAATAAAAAGATCAATGACATGGGTATATGCTTCATTTTTTAAATAATAGCTTTCCATTTAATATAAAATTCACACTTTTAGTAATTTTTAGCATATTTACAGAGTTGTCTTTTATTTATTTATTTATTGATGGATATTTGGGTTGTTCTCACTCTGACTATTGTGAATAACACTGCTATGAATATTCATGTACAAGTTCTTGTGTGGACATAACTCCTTTCTCTAGGATATTTACCTTGAAGTGGAATTTCTATTTATTATGGTAATTATATGTTTAATCTTTTGAGAAACTCCCTGGAAAATTTTAGATGCTCATCATTAATGCTGATGATTCAAATTTCTCCACATTCTTGCCAACACCTGTTATCATCTGTCTTTTTGATTATAGCTATTCTAGTGTGTGTGACATTGTATCCAATTGTGGTTTTGATTTACATTTTCCTAAAAAGCAGTGATGTTGACCATCTTTCAAGGGTTTATTGGCTGTTTATAAATATATATTTTTGAGAAATGTAGATAGATTGAAATCCTACTTTCATTTTTTTTTTTTGAGTCTTTGTCTAATTTTTATTAGAGTAGTAATTTTTATTTGAGTAGTAGGCGTTGTTTACATATTCTGGATATAAGTCCCTTATCAGATAGATGATTTGCTTTGATTTTATGGATTGTCTTTTTTTTTCTTAAGATTTTTTTT
>NW_006436298.1:1272111-1283776 GCF_000325575.1 Pteropus alecto
TTTTTTAAGAGCTATGTAATTCACAGCAAATTTGGTGGGAAGGTACAGAGATTCTCCATATACCTCTTGGATTAGATAAATGTATAATGAAATACATTCATTATTATGGTATTATACAAGTATTTCTCAGCCCTAAAATACTCTATGTTCTACCTATTCATTTTTCACCACCCCCAACTCCTAGCAACCACTAATTTTTTTTCTATCTCCATAGTTTAACCTTCTCCAGAATGTATGGGAAGGTACAGAGATTCTCCATATACCTCTTGGATTAGATAAATGTATAATGAAATACATTCATTATTATGGTATTATACAAGTATTTCTCAGCCCTAAAATACTCTATGTTCTACCTATTCATTTTTCACCACCCCCAACTCCTAGCAACCACTAATTTTTTTTCTATCTCCATAGTTTAACCTTCTCCAGAATGTAATTTGGTTGGAATCTTATGTAGCCTTTTCAAATTGACTTCTTTTACTTAGTAGTATGTATTTAAGGATCCTCTATGTCTTTTCATGGCTTGATAGCACATTTATTTTTATCACTGGATAATATTTCATTGTCTGGAAGTATCACTGTTTATTCATTCACCTTCTGAAGGACATCTTGATTAGTTCTAGATTTTGGCAATAATAAATAAAGAATCTATAGACATAAGTATGCAGAGTTTTGTGTAGACAAACATTTTCAGCTACTTTGGGTAAATATCAAGGAGTGCAATTGCTAGATCATATGGTAGGAGTATCTTTAGTTTTATAAGAAATTGTTAAACTATCTTCTAAAGTGGCTGTACCATTTTGTATTTCCACTAGCAGTGTCTGAGAGTTCCTGTTGCTTCACATTCTCATCAACATTTGATGTCATTAGTCTTCTGGATTTTGACCAATCTAATAGCAATGTAGTGGTACCTCATTGTTGTCTCAATTTGTATTTCCCTGATGACATATGATATGGACATCTTTTCATCTTTTTACCATTTCTATATTTTCTTTTGGTGAGGTGTATTTTAAGGTCTTTGGACCATTTTTTAGTCAGGTTGTTTGTTTTCTTATTGTTGAGTTTGAGTTCTTTATATTTCTGCATAACAGCCCTTTAGAAAATGTGTTTTTTGCAAATATTTTTTTCCCAATCTGTGATTTGTCATTTATTCTCTTGATAATATCTTTCATACAGTAGAAGTATTTAATTTTAATGAAGCCCAAAATGTCAATTATTTTTTTTAATGAATTTTGTCTTTGGTGTTGTATCTAAAAAGTCATTGTCATGCTCAGATCATCTAAGTTTTCTCCTATGTTTTTTTCTAGAAGTTTAGTTTTGCATTTTACATTTAAGTGTATGAACCATTTTGAGTTATTTATTATGAAGGGTAAAAGATCGATCTCTAGATCCATTTTTTTGTATGTGGATATCTAATCATTCCAATATCATTTATTAAAAGGACCATCTTTGTTCTATTGTATTGTCAAAGATTAGCTCACTATTTGTATGTCATTCTATTTCTGTGCTCTCTATTCTGTTTTGTCGATATTTTTATATTCTTTTGCCCAAACTACACTGTTCTCATTACTGTAGTTTTATAGTAAGTCTTGAAGTCAGGTAATGTCAGTCTGATTTTGTTCTCCATCAATTTTGTGTTAGCTATTATGGATTTTTGCCTCTCCATATAAACTTTATAATCAGTTTAATATCCACAGAATAACTTTCTGGAATTTTTATTTTGATTTTGATTTTGAATGTATAGTTCAAGTAGAGAAGAACTGACTTCTTGATAATATTACTTCTTCCTATCCATGAACATGGAATATCTCTCCATTTATTTTGTCATTTTTCGATTTTATTTCAGTTTGGTAGTCTTCCTCATATAGACCTTGAACATATATTGTTAGATTTATACCTTAGTATTTCCTTTTTGTAATGCTAATGTAAATGGTTTTGTGTTTTAAATCTATTGTTCATTGCTGGTACATATGAAAGTGATTGACTTTTGTATATTAACCTTATATCCGACAACCTTTTTTATAATGGCTTATTGGCTCTAAGATTTTCTTGCCAATTTAAAAAAAAAACTTCTACATAGATGGTAATGTCATCTGTAAACAAAGACAATTTCATTTTTTCTTTGCAATCTGTATAACTTATTTCCTTTTTTTAATCTTATTAGCTAGAACTTCCAGTATGATGGTGAAAAGGAGTAGTGAGTGAGAACATCTGTGCCTTGTCTGGTCTAAGTGGAAAAGCTTCAAGTTTCTCACCATTAAATATGTTGTTAACTAAAGGTTTTTTTACATATGTTCTTTATCAAATTAATGAAGTTCTCATCTATTCCTAGTTTACTGAATTTTTATTATAGATGGGAGTTAGATTTTGTCAAATGCTTTTCTTCATCTATTGATAAGATCATGTGATATTTCTTTTTTAGTTGATGCAGTGGATTAGATTAATTGATGTTTGAATATTGAATCAGTCTTGACTACCTGGGGTAAACCTCACTTGGTTATGGTCTATAATTATTTTTATACATTGCTGAATTCAATATTTTGTTGAGTTTTTATTTGTGTGTTCATGAGAAATACTGGTCTGTAATTTTCCAGTAATGGCATTGTTTGGTTTTGATAACAAAGTAATTTTTACCTCATAGAATAAGTTAGAAAGTATTCTTTCTGCTTGTATTCTCTGAAAGAGATTTTAAAGAATTGGTATAATTTCTTCCTTAAAAGTTCGGTAAAATTCACAAGTGAACCCATCTGGGCCTACTGCTTTCTGTTTTGGAAGGTTATTAATTATTGTTTTAATTTCTTTAATACATATAAACCTATTCAGATTGTCTATTTTATCTTATATGAGTTTTGGCAAATTGTGTATTTCAAAGAATTGATGCATTTCATCTAGGTTATCAAAATTTGTAGGCATGGAACTTTTCATAGTATTTCTTTATTATTCATTTAATAGGATCTATAGTGATGTTCCTCTTTCATTTCTGATTATAGTATTTGTGTCCTCTTTCTATCTCTTAGCCAGCTAAGTTAATTGTATTGACCTTTTGAGAAAATAACAGCTTTTGGTTTCTTTGATTTTCTCTGTTGATTTCCTATTTTCAATTTCATTTATTCCTGCTTTCATTATTTCTATCTTTTTACTCTTCAGCATGACATTGTCTTTATTATATTTTCTAGCTATAGCTCTTCCATTAAAGAATTGGAAACCATCATTTCATTAAGTTATTCCCTCGTCTTTTCCCAGTTTACGTAGTTTGAAAATGCCTTAATTTGTACAAATTGTTATGAAATTATTTATACACAATTTAAGAGTTTATAAACCACCCAGAATTCTAGCTTAGATATAGATGAATTCTGAAAATGAAATGAAACATTTAATCCAATATTTTTTTTCTTGTAAAAAATTTTACACACATGCAAATAATCAAAACATAATCTTTTCTTATTTGGGAAATTGAATATACATTCAATTTTTTTTTTAAGTCAAAAAATGTATTAACATATCCAGTGTTAAGGTAACTGTGTCTCACCTAGTGTTCAATTTCTGCAACTCCTCACCTACAAACTCAAAATTGCTATTAAGATCAAGGTTAAAAAAACTGTGTTTTGGAAATTTATAGTCACAAAATCAGAAAATGAAAAGAATGTACATAATGTCAAAATTAGTATAAAAATATCCACATGCTATTTAAATATGTAAAATAGACCTATCATTTTTTACTTCAAGTGCAAATTTCTGCACCCCTTATATCAACATTTCAAGGAAGCATATATGTCATTTGAATATGCAGAAGGACACTGTATCTCGAACAGACTAGTCAAATCTGGGGCTTAATTGTAATTTATAATGACTATAGGACAAATGGTTTATTCAAAACATTCCTTTACTTATTAGAAATAATTAAAGTAGGAAAGGATTTTTTTTTCTTTTTAAATGGAAGATGTGGTCTTATGCCCATAAGCTCTATTCTGTAGAATAAAGTGAATTTAACATTTCACTTAAGATCTTCAGCATTACCAATTTTTAAAGAAACACAAATGTTTAGAAACAAATTTGTCAGCTTTACAAATGTGCTCTCGTACTTCTAAAATTGTCATTTTTATTGTCATAGTCAAAATTTAAAGTATAGAACAATCCTCAGAAAAATTGGAATGTACATGTTGAGTTTAGTTTAGGTATCATCAATGTCATCTTCATCATCTCTAATATTATCAAACTGAATTTCATCATTATCTCCAAGACCAAGTGTATCAGTTTCACTGAATTTAGCATGGTCTGGAAGCTTACCATATGTCTCCAGACTTCTAGCTTCATCTGCATTGTATTTTAAAAATTACATCAGCTTTGTTAGCCTGGTAATCTGTAGACCAATCAATATAATGTCTGAGATATTTTTCTGAACCTTTATTCCCTCAATTTCCTTCTGATGTGACATAACTTCTTTACATCATTAAAACATATTACTTCTAATCATCCTTTCCCTAACATTTTGAGGATTTGAACTATTCTTATTTATCCTCTTTGAATATCAACTCTCCTTTTTCAAATTCATTCTCATTCTTCTGTGTCTGTTTTTACCTCCTTTCCTTCATTCTTGGGCTTGGAGGGGACTGTGGCCTTGAAGTATCTCTGACTCTTATCCAGGTGGCAGAGACTCCTCCAAGAGACTTGAAGGGCTGCATGGAATGTAGCAGGTAGGGGAAGCCAAGCCACCAAGCACCTGAGGGTCCTGAAACCCAGTTTTTCTGGGATCCACTTGTACCCATTATTATTTTTCTCATGTTTTTGGGTTTAATTTAGGTTTTTTTTCAGTATTTTAAAGTAGAAATTTAGTAATTTATTTTTTTCCTAAAATATTAATTCAATGGTATAAATTTCCCTCTATGTACTGCTTTCACTGCATCCCACAGATTTTGATAAGTTGTATTGTCATTTTTATTTAGTTCAAAATAGTTTTATAATTTTCTTGAGATTACTTCTTTGTCCCATGTTTTATTTAGAAGTGTATTGTTTAATCTCCATGTATTTTGGGATTTTTTTCAGTTATCTTTCTGTTATTGATTTCTAATTCAATTCTATTGTGGTTCAAGAACAGACATTGTATGATTTCTATACTTCTAAATTTGCGAAGATGTGTTTTATGGTTTATAATGTGGCCTATCTTAGCAAATGTACCATGTGAGCTTGAGAAAAATGTGTATTCTGCTGTCGTATGAAGTAGTCTATGGGAATCCATTATATTTATCTGATTGATGATGTCGTCGAGTGCAACTGCTTCCTTGCTGATTTTTTGTCTATTTCTGATAGGTGTTGGAGTCTTTGACTATAATATTGGAGTCATCTATTTCTCATTTCAATTCTATTAGTTTTTATTTCATGTATTTTGTTACTTTGTTGTCGCATGTATACATATTAAAAATTGTTATGTCTTCTTGGAGATCTTATACCTTTATTATTAAGTAATGCTTTTCTTTAACCCTCAGATCTTTCATTACTTTGAAGTCTGCTTTTTAGTTTTAGTTGAGCATTTTATGTATTTCCATTTGCTCTCTTTTTCTTAACATATTTGTTATATCTGTTTTTACTTTTATTTAGTGGTTCCACTAGAGTTGAGAATATACATTTATCGCTAATCCAAGTCCACTTCCAAATAACACTACAACATTTCATGGGTAATGGGGATCATTTATAATAGCAGAATAAGCCAAATTTCTTAATTCTGTCTCTTGTAAAATTGCTATCATTTAGTTTGCTTATATATAAGCATACATAAGCATATGTACATATACAATATATAAATAAGCATACATGATCAATTGTTGGTTTTATTATTTTGAACAATCTGTTAACTATTAGATTAAGAATTTAAAAAACAAGTTTTTATTTTACCTTTGCAAATACTTTCTTCAATACTCTTCTTTACTCTATATAGATATGAGTTTCTGATCTCTGTTGTTTCTTCTGTGTAAGAGCTTTTTTCCTCTAGCTCTATTGAGATATATTTGACATATAACATTGTATGAGTTTAAGGTATGCAGTGTGTTGATTTAATAGATATATAGTGAATAATTACCACAAAAAAGTTTAGTTAACATATCTATCACATGCATCACCTCACATAATTTACCTTTTTGTTTTTGTGATGAGTACGTTTAAGATTTACTCTCTTAGCAACTTTTAAGTATACAATACAATATCATTAACAATAGTTATTATGCCGTACATTAGATCCCCAGAACTCACTCGCTTTATAACTAGGAAATTGTACCTTTGATCATTTTCATGCATTTCCCCCAACCTCCACAAAATCCTCCACCCTGGCAACTGGCAATTCACTGTTTCTATGTGTTTGTTTTTTTTTTTTTTAACATTCTATATGTGAGAATATACAGTATTTGTATTTGTCTGACTTATTTCACTTAGCACAATGCCATCAAGGGTTATCCATGTTGCTGTAAATGGAAAAATTTATTTCTTTTTATGGCTGAAAAAGAACACACACACACACACACACACACACACACACACATAAATATATAAATATATGTATTATATATACACATATATGTATTTTGCATATGCAAATGTGTATGCGCGTGCGCACACACACACACACATATATTACATTTTCTTTATTCATTCATCCATTGACAAACACCGAGGTTATTTCCATGTCTCAGCTATTGTAAATAATACTGCAATGAACATTAGGGGTGGGGGTTGTACAGATATCTCTTTGAGGGGGCGATTTCATTTTCTTTAGATACATACCCAGAAGTGAGATTGCTTGATCATATGACAGTTCTGTTTTTACTTTTTTGAGGAACCTGCATCATGTTTTCCATAGTGGCTGCACCAATTTACATTTCTACCAACAGTTAATGAGAATTCCCTTTTCTCCACATCTTTGTCAACACTTGCTATCTTTTGACATTTTTGATAATAGCCATTCTAACAGGTGTGAGGTGATATCTCATTGTAGTTTTGATCTGTAATTCTCTAGTGATTAGTAATGTTGATCATCTTTACTTGTACTTGTTGGCAATTTGAATATCTCCTTTGGAAAAATGTCTATTCAGGTCCTTTCCTAATTTAAAATTGGATCATTTTGTTGTTATTGAGGTGTATGATTTTCTTATATATTTTAGATATTAACCCATTATTAGATATGATTTGAAAATATTTTCTTCCACTCCATACATTGTCTTTCCATTTTGTTGATCATTTCTTTTGCTGTTCAGAAGCTTTTTAGTTTGATGTAGTCCCAATTGACTTTTGCTTTTATTGCTTGGACTTTTGGTGACATACAAAAAATCATTACCAGGACCAATGTCAGGTAGTTTTCTCTACATGTTTTCTTCTGGGATTTTTATATTTTCAGGTCTTACATTTAGATCTTTAATCTATTTTGAGTCAATTTTGTGAGATAGAGGTCCAGTTTCTTTTTTTACATGTGGATATCCAAATTTTCCAACACTATTTATTAAAGAGACTATCTTTTCCCATTTAGTATTGTTGGTTCCCTTGTCAAATTATAGTTGATCGTATATGTATGAATCTATTTCTGGGCTCTCATTTTTGTTTCCTTGGTCTACATATGTTTTATGACACTACTGTACTATTTTGATTACTATAGCTCTATAGTATAATTTGAAATCAAGATGTGTGACACAAGCTTTTTTCTTTTCTTCTTCTTCAAGATTACTTTGGCTATGCAAGATCTTTTGTGGTTCCAAACTAATTTAGGATTGTTCTTTCTATTTTTGTTTAAAAATGCCATTGGACTTTTTTTTTTATAGGGATTGTGTTAAATCTGTATATGACTTTGAATAGTATGTGTCCATGACATTTTAACAATATTAATTCTATGATTCATGAACATGGATATCTTTCAATTTATTTGTGTCTTCCTCAATTTCTTTTATCTATGTCTTACAGTTTTTAGGGTACAGCTCCTTGACCTCGGTTAAATTTATTTCTAAGTATTTTATTGTTTTCAATTCTATTGTCAATGGGATTTTTAAATTTTTTTTTCAGATGGTGTGTTGTTAGTATTTAGAAATGCAACTGATTTTTTATGTTGATTTTATATCCTGAAACTTTACTGAATTTATTATTTCTAACAATTTTTGAGTGGAATCTTTAGGAGAGTCTATATAAAAAATCACATAATCTGCAAACAGATAATTTTACTTCATTCTTTCCAATTTGAATGCTATTTATATACTTTTATTTATTATTTATATATTTGCCTATTTATCTATTTATCCATATATCTATTTACATTGCTCTATTGCTCTGGCTAGGACCTCCAGAATTACATTAAATAGGAGTGGTGAGAGGAGTGGTCACCCTTGTCTTGTTCCTGATCTTAGGTACAAATCTTTCAGCATCTCCCCATTGGGTATAATATTAGCTGTGGCTTGTCAAATCTGGCCTTTATTATATTGTGGGAGAATCCCTTTACACTCAATTTATTGAGAATTTTTACCATGAAAGTATGTTGAATTTTGTCAATTCCTTTTTGTTTACCTATTGAGATGATCATATGATTTTTATATTTCATTCTATTAATATGATATATTACATTGATTGGTTTCCATATGTTGAACATTCTTACATCCCAGGGATAAATCTCATTTGATCATGGTATATAATCCTTTGAATGTACTGCTCATATCAATTTGTCAGTATTTTGTTGAATACTTTTACATTTGTATTCATCAGGGATATTGGCATGTAGTTTTCTTTTCTTGTATCCTTATCTGGTTTTTGGTATCAGATTAATGCTGGCACCCTAAAATAAGTTTAAAGTGTTTCCTTTTCTTCAGTTTGCAAAAGGTTGAAAGGATTAGCATTAATACTTTTTAAAGTTTTATAGAATTCACCAGTGAAAGCATCTGGTCTTGGGCTTTTCTTTGTTGGGAGGTTTTTTATTTGAGTCGATCTCTTTTTTTGTTATTGGTCTATTCAGATTTTCTGTTTATTCATGATTCAGTCTTGGTAAATTATACATTCTACCTTTATAAGTCAGGTGTTTTATTCCTCTTTCTTCATTTAGGTCTTTCATTTTTGATTTGTTATAGTTTGAAAATGATATGCCTAAGTGTAGTTTTGTTTGACATTTATCCTGCTTAGTGCTCTGTGCTTCCTGGATCTGTTATTGATGTCAAACATTAATTTGGAAGAAATTCTCAGTCATTATCATTTCAAATATTTTTTTTTTCTGTTATTTCTCTTCTCCCTCTGGCCTTCCTGCTACACTATATATTACACCCTTTGTAGTTATTCCACAATCCTTGGATATTCTGTACAGTGTTTTTTTGTTTGTTTGTTTGTTTGTTTGTTTTTTTCTTTTTGTGGATTTTATTGCTATTTCTCTAGCAGAGAAATTCTTTCCTCAGCTGTGTTCATTATACATATAAGCTCATCAAAGGCAATCTTTTTCTGTTTCAGTTTTTTATCTCTAATATTTCCTTTTCCCCCCTTAGGATTTCTATCTCTCTTCTTATACTGCCCATCTGTTCTTGCATGCTATATACTTTATCCACTACAACTCTTGGCATATTATTCACAGTTGTTTTAAATTCCTGGGTTTATAATCCCAACATCCCTGCATGTCTGGTTCTGATACTTGCTCTGTATCTTCAAATTGTGTTTTTTGCTTTTTGGTATGCTTTGTAATGTTTTTCTTGGTAGCCAGACATGATATACTAGGTAAAAAGAGCTGCTATAAAAGAGCCTTTAATAATATAATGGTGAAATGTGTGGGGAGGGAACGCATTCTATGGTCTTATAATTAGGTTTTAGTCTTTGATTGAGCTTATGCCTCTAAACTGTGACCTTCACAAGAGTTTCTCAGTTTTTTTTTCTCTTCCCTTATGTAGGACAGGTGGCTAGAGTGGGTTGAGTTAGGTGTTTCTTTCCTCCAGGTCAGTTAATCTCTGACAAAAACCCAATAGATTAGGCTCTAGTTAATTAGATTCCTCTGAAGGAAGACTTTGTTAAGAATAATAGAGTTTTCTGGGATATTTCAAAATGGAGTCCTTTCCTCTTCCTCTACATGAAGAAGGAGGGGATTTTTCTCTCATATGTACTGTGAGAATTTGGTCGAGTTCCTAGAAGTAAATTTCACAGTATTGTGGAGACTCTTATGACCAATTGGGTTCCCTTGGAACTTTTAACTCTCAGACTTGTTCACAAAGCCTTCACAAGCAATTTTTCAATTGAATTTCAGGTTTTCCTTCACTGTTTTGCCGGTTTCTGTTGCTGAGTCTCTGCTCCTTCGGCAAGCTGTGACTCCTTTTTTTTGCCTGTCTCTCTCTCCAATATATGGGGCAGCAGTTTGCCCTGTGTTCTCTCCTCTCATGGATCCAAGAAGAGTTGTTGGTATTTTTAGTCTGTTCAACTTTTTACTTATTGTTAGGGTGGAGTGGAGACTTCTAAACTCCTTACATGTGGAACCGGAAATCCTAATTGCCTGGATTGCCTTTTCATTTTTTTTTTGGTGTCCTTTGAAGCACAAAAGATATTTAATTTTGATGAAGCTCGATTTATCTATTTTGTTGTTATTTTTGCTTAAGTTTTGGGTACTAAGAAATTATTGTCTAATTCAAGATAATTGAGATTTGTTGCTATGTTTCCTTCTAAGAGTTATGGTTTTAGCTCTTACATCAAAGTCTGTGATCTATTCTTAATCAATTTTTGCATATGCTATGACATTGGTACTGAACTTTATTTTTTGGAATGTGGTCATCTAGTTGTTCCAGGACTATTTTCTTTAAATATAGTTATGTTAATATATCTTTAGTTTATCCCACGAAACAAACATAGTTACTTAGAAATAGCCCAACCGAAAGATTTTTTTTTTAAATGGAAGGAAGAATTAAATTTTACCTTAGATATTATATTAATTACATTTTATTGCCTGAGTATTCTCAACCGTGGGTATGTTCTGCTTTTTTTGAAATAAGTGTGATAAGAGCTGAAATTTAGTTTGGGGTTGATGGCATGCTTTGTTTATAAGTCAATTAAGTTTTAGTTAGATGTAGGCACAAGCTGTCCCTGTGGAATCTGGCATGAAGCCACTACTACTAATAAAAAATTATTTTCTCTCACTTGTATTCTCTAGGCATATATTTTTATCAGGGGCCTTATAGGTGTGTTTATGTGTGACTAGTCAAGGGCAAGGTTTAGGCATTTTTGGATTCCATAACCAATAAGACATTTTATATCTATTTTCAATTTAATTCCAATTGTTCTGTCTATATGAGAGCATACATTTTTATGGAGATAAAGCAAGTGCATAGGAAAAGATTATTACCAAAATATGTAGCACAATTACAGAAATAAACAATGGGGTAGATTACAGTAAGGCATTACTTATATATACAAATAGCTGGAGTTACAAAAAGGAAAAAATAGAGTAAACAAGTCATAAATATATTTTTTCAGAATACTTTGGTTGCTTCTCCGTATTGAACACAATATCAACTACTATGCTAATTGCTATGAGATTTGAGAAAGCACTGTCTTTCTGAGGTAAAAGATCTTGATTCCTGGCTCCTCTCCTAACTATATGAATGATGAAAACTATATTAATTTCTGTACCTCAGTTTTCTCGCCAGGAAAATCGAAATTATATAGTATATATAATATACTATAA
>NW_006436298.1:1283820-1300017 GCF_000325575.1 Pteropus alecto
GTATATTATAGTATACTATAAAATTATACTATAAATTTTATAGTATTTATAAAATCAATTTTATAAATTGATTTTATAAATACTATAACATTTCAGTGTAATGATATGTGAAATTGATAGTAAAATGCCTAATGTAAAGCTCATATAGCTAATGTGCTCAACTTACTTTCTCTTTTAAACTCTGTATTCTTATTTTTCTAATACTTGTCAATCATGATCTGAATATGTTATTTATTTTATATTTTATTTTATTTTATTTTTATTAGTTTCAGGTATACAGCACAATGGTTAGGCATTTATATAATTTATGAAGTTAGGCCCATGATTAGTCTAGTACTCATCTGGCACTATATATATCCATTACAATATTATTGACTCTATTCCCTATGCTGTACTCCAGATCCCTATGACTGTTTTGCAACTACTAATTTATTGTATGTCTCCCTCCTCTAAGATGTAGGGATTATTAAAGCAGGAGACTTGTCTGTTTTGTTCATATCCATGACCCAGTATTTAGAATCATGTGTGGAATATACTAAGAATACAATACATATTTGTCGAGTAAATGGATAAGTGGATAATGGATTATTAGTAATAGACACCATTAATATGATTTAAGTACTTTGGAATTTGAGATGATACCTGCATATGACCTTCTATTTACTTACTTTGCTTTGTCAGTGAAAGTAAACACTTGCACTTGGCTGACTAAAAATAGCATTTATCTTATTTTAAAAACCAAGTCATTAGAATGAGACAAAGCTAGAATTGCACTGACATAAGTTCAGCATTGTAAAGGTAGTAACAACGCAGTAAAAAATTGATGTAATTACTATTGTTAATAATTAGCATGGTGTTATAGGTTGAATTGTGTCTCCCCCAAAAGATATGCTGAAATTCGAAACTATAACATTGGGACCTAGTAGAGATCGAAAGCTTAACCCTGGGCCACCAATTTACCATGCAAACTGTGTTGCTCATCATAAATTGCACATGCAAAGCAGCACTCCATCTTCAGATAGAAGAGGTACATATTTATGAGATCAGGCTTAAACAGGCCCTGAAGGCACAGATAAGTTACATAAAGAAGTGGCTCAAATGCCTTTGGTTTTCACTCCTGCTATATTACCTTCTATCTCCCAGCCCATACCTATAGACTCCTAGAGAATTCTTATCAGTTAACTGAGAAAGAGAAATCTTGGGTCTGGTTTATTGATGATTCTGTACAATGTACAGACACCACTTGAAAGTGGACAGCTCCATCACTACAAGCCAATTCTATGACATTCCTGAAGGACATGAACGAAAATTTTCCTCATGGGCTGAGGGCTCAGACAATGTTCTGATGTGTGGAGAGGCACAGCAGCAAGCCACAGAGAAGTGAGACAGGCCTTGACATTTAATGAAGACTGCCTGCTAGGTTTTGGAATTGCTTTGAATCCATGACCCCTTTTTCCTTTCAATTTCACCCTTTTGAAAAGGGAATATCTATCCTATGCCTGTTCTAACATTAGATTCTGAAAGCGGATAACTTGTCTGGTTTCACAGGTTCACAGATATAGAGATAATTTTGCTACAAGAGGTATCATACCCCAAGTCTCATACATAATTGATTTAGATAATGAGATTTTGGATTTTGAGTTGATAATATTTAGAAAAGATTTTTTTATTTAGAGTTGATGTTGGAACGGTCAGGACTTTGGGTCATGTTGGGATGAGATAAATGCATTTTGCAGGTGAGAAAGACTTAAATTGTAGGGAGCCAAAGGTGGACTATTATAGGTTGAATTGTGTTCCCCTCCCCACCCACAGAAAATATGTTGACGTACTAATCCCCAGTCCTTCAGAGTGTGGCATTACTTGAAAATAGAATCATTTCTGTTAAAATTAGTTAAGATGACATTATGCTGAAGTAGTGTAGAACCTTAATTCAATATGATGAGTGTTTTTATAAGAGAAGGACAGATATAGGAGGGGAGAATGCTAGGTGAATATGAAGTTAGAGATAGGACATATGCTGCTATAAGTCAAAGAACACTTAAAGCTACCAGAGTTAAAATAGACAAGGAAAGATCTTTCTCTATAGGCTTCAGAGAGATCATGGCCCTGTCAACACCTTAGCTTTGGACTTCTGGCCTCCAGAACTGACTGTAAAAGAATAAATTTCTGTTGTTTTAAGCCAGCTAGTTTGTTGTACTTGGTTATGGCAGCCCTAGGAAACTAATACATATGCTTTAGGTAAATATAACACTTTGTATTGGATAAAATGTTTAATTCTAATGTTTAATTCTTCATTTATCTAATTAATTCCCACGAAAGCATCATAAGGAATTATTGTCATATACAAAAGATAAAAATTATTCATCCAGAGAATCCCAGTGATCTTCTTGAGAACTAAAACTTTATTCTTCTGCCTTCAATTTATAAATGGAATTAATAAGTATATTTTAAGTTAAAAGATTTCCCAGGAGATTGGAATAATCTGAAAAAATTCATGTGCATACTAGTTCTTCAGGTGGACGCAGTTGGTGAGGGATGCTATAAAAAGAAAAGACAAAAAAGAAATAAAGTAGATTAGATCAAAAACAAAAGTCAAGACTTTTATCTCTACCATAATTCCTGTCCTCATATTAAGGAATATAATGAGAATATCACCTGGTGTCTCCAGTCAACAGCATGTAAAAGTGTTTTTCATTAGGGGTACACTTTGGTAGCCCTAAATTGAATATGCATGAAATAGATTATTATAGTTTTCACCAAAGTTTCCCTAAAAATTACTCTTTGGTGTTCTTCATTATATTGATATTCTAGTTCTCAATCTTAGTAGTATGCCCTAAGGTTGTAAATAGAAAATGTGTGGAGAAGGATGAGATATTAGAAAAAAGAGAGAGATGAAGTCCTTCACAGATTCTATTGTGAAAAATTTTGCTGTTTAGTTTCACACAAAATGTTGCTTAAATCCAAACATGCCAAAACACTAAAGAAAACCTAAACTTATAATTATCTGTTGTTATCTACAAAAAGAATGAGGAGCAAAATGAAGAGTTAAGAAGTTAAGAGGTTTATCTGAGTTACAAAATTCTAAAACAGAACAATAAACAGGTATAAAAATTCACATTCTGAAACTTATAGTCACAGCTGGAAATTATTGGACCTTTCTACCAATGATGAATTTTCATTCAAGCGGTAGAGCAGACAACTTTTTTGATAAGAATTGTAAGAGTCTGGGGTTTTACCTTACATAGAAGATAAATAGTTATCCTATTACTGTTTTCATGGAACCTGCAGAAGACACAAGAGTTCTGGATGAAAGACAAAGGGTTTTATTACTCACAGCAATAGCAGTAGCCAGAAATTCCTGTTGGTTTGTGTTGGTTCCCATGCTCCCTCTAACCCATAGGAAGATGAAGAGGGTCCATTATGATGCTTGCACACTTAGGAAGCTGTATTACTTGAAGGAATTTTTGAACTGGGAGGACTTAATACTTTTATAGTGAGCAAAAACAAGCCTATTCTTTGGTGGTAGTGAGGGATGTTTCCTCACTCCTTAAAGGTGCTTGCTGAAAACTGACCCAGGTAAAGGGCAACCGGGCCTTGCATTCTTGGTATACCCAGCAAAAACTTGCAAGGATATTCAAAGTCCACAGCAGATCACCCTTTCCAGACTATTTACTTCTCTGCCCTAAAATTTTTTGATAGAATTTGAATTTTCCACACGAATATGCACTGTTTGTGTCATGGCACGTCACTATTACATTATATCTGCATACTTCATAACTACAGTAGCCACCTAAATAACTATCTTGAAACTAGTTTATCACATGACCATCTTGTTTAAGAATCTTCAGTGACTCTCCATTAGCTACTGGATGAAGTCCAGATTGTTTAATTGGTTTTATCTAAACTTATTCTCATTAACAAATGTGCCGCTCATATTCAACCTGAGCTAAACTTTTCATTTGTTCTGTGTGTCAGGCTTTTTGCTTTAAAATTGAGAGAATTGAATTACATAAAATGATCTGTAAAGGTGTCTTTTTCCTATGCTTCTAATTTTAAACACACATATACAAACATGTTTATTTTCATTGTCTTTGTTAGGTAATCGTTAAGAGTGTGATGCATATAGGCAAGAACAGGCCTTATTTGTTCACTTAGAAACATGCCTTTTACAGATACTCTGGCTTGTCTAAGAGAAATAGCTCTAACTTATGTCTAACTGTGTGTAGTATCAATTTATTGTCCTCTAGGGAGCTCCTGTGTACTATTCAACAAACCACAATGAGTTTGAAAATCACCTTTTTATATCAGAGATAAATTATATGAATTCTCATAAATCACTTTTCAAAGTAAATGATTTATAGAAATAGATTTATCAACAAATTATATGTTGCTCCTACAACTGTTTTTAATTACTCAAAATATAGAACTTAAAACTCTAAAACTTACATTAAAATTGCATTGCAAACTTAATTTCATTAGCACTTAGTCATGCAGAAACAGTTGTCTCTTTTAGCTTTGTGATTCTAGAAGGAAGAGAATTTTCAAGTTTTCTTCCCTAGACTCCAGGGCAGTTAACTTAGGCCAAGACACCTACCCAACAAAGCCCATATCTAATAACTGGATCTCCAAGGATCCCAGTAGATATTTTCATTTTCTATCAACTTCTGGACATAGGTCTATTTTCACCTGACTCGCTATTGATGATTCTGCTTCTGCTTTAAGTCTGTACGTGCCTCTCCAATCTTGAATTAGCATGAGCTTTCTGAATGATAATTATCGTCACCCTTCGTGCTTGTAATTCAGATAAGCCTAACTCAACCATCTTCTGTTCCACACTAAAATGAAGTATAGAATATAGATTGAATGCCTTGTTAAAAAGTATCTCACTACAAAGAAATTACTTACTTTATACTTTTTCCTTTGTTTCATATTTATACAATTACCCCCATGATAGCAACCTTAAATTTTACTTTTAGGAATGTTTTTCTTGATAAATTAACACAAATAATATTGCTAAGTTTGTTCTAACTAAAGCGATCTCTCTTCTCTGAGTACTCTAATCCTTTTAAATCCATCAACTTCCCAAATAACCCTAGGCCACATTGACCTCCTTGTCTTAACCTTACAAATCACTTACTAGTTGTGCTATGAATGTAGATACTGCATTATATTCATTTTAGTACTATGTGTAATCTTTTACTGTTTACTGAGTTTGCTGCCAGAGTGAGGGGAAGTAACAGAGGTAACTTTCTTGTTAAGAAAGATAAGTAAGCAGATAATGTTGATGCCGACTATAAATATTTACCTTAACACAATGCACTGAAAAACTATGAAACCCAGTACATATTAGACATTGAATAAAATTGTGTTCAGTGAGATACCAATAATTTATGAGTAAATGAAGGAATTATATAAATGCCTAAATCCCCAAATTGTGTTTTCTTTATCCTCCTTATGGAACATGTTAAAATACATTCATTGTGAGGGGAGAGGTAGATGGGGTAAAGGGGGTCAAATATAGGGGGGTAGGGGGAGAATGAAGTGGGTAAGGGGATCAAATATATGGTAGCTAAAGGAAATTGGACTTTGGGTGGTAATCACACAATAGAATATATAAATGTCAAATTATAACGTACACCTGAAAATTATATAATTGTATTAACCAATGTTACCCCAATAAACTGAATTAAAAATTTTTAAAAAGTGGAAAAAAAATACATTCATTATATGTTCTCTTTCTCTTTGGTTACTGTGAAAAGAAGGTAAAGAATATATCACTTAGATTTAATTACAGATTTTTATACTAAAAAAAGGTGATTTTATACTGAATTTCTGATTCTTAAAGTATTTACAAATCTATTATGTCATCTGTAATTTGTTACAATAAAAGGTAAATATTGATTTAAAATTATCTGTTGAAATAATCTACATGCAAATTTTTATCTGGTTATTTAAACACAGAAATATTGTATAATACTAATACATACGTATATTTAAGTTTTCTTATTCTGTCAATACTGTTAAAATTAAGCCATTTTTTTAAAAGTCCAATGGTCTTGTTAGTAAGCTATGATCATAATTAGGTCTCATTTTGAAAACTGTTTCCATGGGAACATTAAATATCATATTTATTAGATTCTAATTTCAGTAAAGAAAATTAACCACAAACATACTAAAAATTGTTGAGAAGAAATTCTGATTATCATTAATAGTTATAGGTAGACAAATCACTAAAGGTGCCAGTTTGGGATTGATAGGAGACTACACAGAAAAGTTCAGTTGAATCTGACATGTAAGAAAATGAGAAATGTCTTTCAGAGTCTTAGGCAATTTTCTTTCCTATAAAAACAATGTTCTTTTTCTATTCTTTAAAGGAGATAATTGGTTTCAGTATTTATTTCTCAGAAGGGTTAAGAGAGAAATTCTTCAGAAGAATAATCCTCCAGTTTCTTGATAAATGCTTTCTTTTTTGTGCAATTTCAAAGCTCTACACAGTTGCAAAAGTTGAGATGGGCTTAAATCCTCAAGAGAGTGGCCATTTCTAGGGAGCTTATTAGGGTTATGAAGGCATTATGTTATCCTATATTGCCTTTGCTTTCTGAAGTTGGTTTAGAATTTATTATCACCTAACACATAGCCTGACTTATTCTTTATGTGTTAAATAATATTCGAATTGAATATCAGAAAAGGAGTATCTCTGTTCTTTTTCATGATATTTACTAGAAATACAATATGTATCGAGAGAGAGAGAGAGAGAGAGAGAGAGAGAGAGAGAGAGAGAGATTAAGTAAAATAGGGCATGAAGCCTCCTCTATTAAAAATTCAAATTCAACATGGGAAAAAAAGTTATTATTGGTTTTAGGAGACCAGGATATTTGTATGGGATTAGAACTAGTCATTTCCTGCTTTGTAAAAGTACTTGGAGTGGATTACTTGATATATATTTAGATCAAGAAACAGTAGTTTTAGAATTTATTATCCTAGGTAATATGCGGCTTAAGTTTTCACATCTGGATATTTATCTAAAGTTATAACAAACTTTATTTCAGATAATATCAGTAATACATCAGGTTTTTAGTGACAGCCTGCATTTCCACTTCTAAGAAATAAAAGATTTAAAGCTATTCTCAGGGATTTTTGTTGTTGTTGTTGTTTTATTATTATTATTTTATTTTTAACTGAGATAAGATACTTCTTTTAGCAGGCAAATAAAATTTCTAGTTGTTAGAAAGATACTTCTTGATGAAATTTCTCACAATATTAAAGATTCTCAACAAGAGAGATATGTATACATCATCTCCTTTTAACATTTGTAGGGGAGATTTTAATCGAGTCCCCCTACATCAATTATTTCCTTTCTTAGTAATAAATTCTCTATTTAGCTGGTCATATTATCTTCTAAAATAAAAGTCACTGTTCTGCTTTCCCACTGCTTCGCAACTGTGGCTATGAAACAAATTCTTACAATAAAATGTAAGCAGAAATGTAATGTGGCATTAAGGAAAGTTTTTTGTTTTTCTTTGAAAGTGAGGAAAATCTTTTTTTCCTTTCTGCTACATGATATAATGATGAAGTCTACTAATATGAGGTAGAAGACCCAGGCTGAAGATAGAATGGAGACATTAAAAAAGGTTAAGGAGAACATATGGAGCACCCACACCAACCATGAGCCACTGACCTCTGGATTTCTTTACTCTTTAATGCGAGAGATTAAGTAAATTGGAATCTTGCTTAAATCCTTTACCAGAGGTTTTTCTTTTGTATGCAGCCAAACCTAATCTTAATGGAGCAGTATCTATATTGTATCTATGGAGCAAGAATGTACTTCTTCTGGATACTCAAGACAGATTTTTACATGTAAGAGTGACCTTGTGTCATTACCTTAATTTCCTAACTCATCATTGATTTCAGATTTGTATCATAGTACCTTCTTTTTTTTAAAATGAAAGTTATTTTTAGTGAATTTGCTGCAGAATTCAGTTGCATAAGCGTACAATTATTTTGCTGAATTAAGATATTAACAGAGATTGGAAAGATTATAAATCCAGTGAAATTATTATATCCAATCTATTCCTTTAAATTCTTCAGAACATTTAGAAATAGATTATTTAGTAGTATTGTCTGCCTTACAGTTTTCTGAGTCTGAGATTTATAGAAATGGAGGCATTGCAAATAGTGGCAAAAAAAAAAAAAAAAAAAATTTAAGCATTCGCCCAAGTCAGAGTAAGAAAATGGAAGACAGTAAAATAACTCCCATTTTATAATATAAAGGTAATGATTTTGAAAAGCTACAGGAGGTAGAGGAATATTACCAAATTGATTGAAGCTTTATATATCTATCTATAAATTCCTAGAGAATTTTCTTTTTGAATTAGCCTTGGGAAGAAATTAGACCAAAAAAATTACTCGGTTTTTGAATGCGTGTCTGTATATGTGTGAAGATGTATGTTCCACTTACCAGACAATGATATCAATTGATATTCATGATAAAGATATCTAATTATATAAATACATTTAAGTATGTGTTTGCTTAAAATCTTGTCAAAAATGTAGATTTTGTAATGATTTAGTAGTCTTTAGTGTTATAATGTTTAATGTTCATGAACTTTACTACTTATTGAGAACTATGTATCAGGTAGGCTATATAGGTCATATCATTTAATAGTAACCATTTTATATAATTCCAGACTCAAATATTTTATTTGTTTAGGATCTCAGAACCAAGAAGAGAAAGAGCCAGGATTTAATCCATAGGCACACACTTACCACTCTATTGCAATTACTTTATATTTTAATTTTGTTAGCAAATAAAAAGGATTATTTAGTGATTGATTTACTGAGAATACCGATGTCCCTCCCTTACATATCGCTACCGCTGAAATATTGTTTGGGCCTCTAAGTCAAATAGACAAGTCAGCACACTGATCTAGTAGAAACCTGTGACCACTGCAGATGGAATAAACAATAGCTTTTTTTTCCCTAAACACCCTAAACACTAAAATCAACCTTTTAAGAGCTGAACTTGCAAACCTAAAACTATAAAGTGATGACAGTATTATCATAGATTGCTTAAAAACTTGAAGGAATCTTCTTAAGTGTGAAGCCTAGTGTTTGTTTTGACAGAGAGCTGATAATTTCTTCTCACTAATTTATTTTTTCTAAACAAATCTATTTGTCTAAGAAATGATTCCCAGTAAGCTATAATATTTAATTCAAAAAAGCAAAGTAATGTAACAACTATAGTAATATAAGGGAAGTATGTGGCCATATATTACCTATCATTCATTTATATTCCATAGTTCAGTGGTTGACAAACATTAGAATGCTTTAAAATTACCTGAGGATATTTTTTAAACTATATATTCCTGTACCCCTCTCTCAAAGATTTTATTACAGTAAGTGTACTGTGTGACCCAGGGATATACATACCTAACAGATACATCTGAAAATGGCCTAGGAAATGCTTTCGGAGAATCACTGAGTCAATCTGCATTTTTATTCATTTGTGTCATAGTACAGTAAGCAGTAAATTATAGATCTAAATGAAATCAGTGAGTAAGAGAATCCTTAATTTACCAATGAAAAAACAACTTAGCAGAATGTTAGAAACTCAGTTGAATGTGTAGAATCTGAGATTTTCCCTACTTCTAAGCTAACAAAATAACCTGCCACACTTTCATGGATGCTGGCAGAAGACACGATCTCCTGGGTCAGAGACAAAGTATGTTATTACTCACTGCACAGAAAGCAGCGTGAGATTCACATTCTCCTTGTCCACACCAGATCTCACAGGGATGACAAGAAGCACACAGGTAAATGATGCACATTTAGGAAATCCCAACCTTTTATGAAGGGGCTGCACAAAAACCTGCCCAAACCTTGCCCTGTAGGGAGATATCTGAATATCAGATAAACCTGCCTTTTATCCCTGTCTGGAGGGAGGCAGTTTCCCTATCATCCAACTCTGTTTAATCTGTAAATGTCTTTGAAAAATTACTCTGGAAAAAAAAACTTTCATTGTTTTAGCTTATAAGACTTGCAGAAACATGAGAGGCTGATGGAGAATTGTCCAAACAATGCATTTTCCATTTTAATTGGATATTTTACAAGATATAACACAGGGATCTCACTCTCTCATTTCATCCTTAATGTGACTTGTTCATTTTTGCCTCTTTCCTAAAGACAGATATGAAGATTTCTCAGCATCACCTCACTAGATTTCCTAAATGTTACACGAGAGTGTCCACACGGGGTATAGTTTCAGAAGGAAGAGACAAACCAGTCATGGAGCATGAGGCTGAGTAATTGTGGCTTGCAGTTCAGTTGTCGTGCAATCCAGGGCACTTTAACATGCAGCTCAACTTTTCTCCTTTTAGATAACTTGCCAAAGTATGTGTGGAAGCTGTATTTACTGAAGTAAAACCCTCTGTGGTTTCTTCTTCCCCTAGAAAATAACTTCTTTATCCTTTCACCAAAAATAAAAGAAAATTTAATTATCTCATCTTCACACAGTATGATTTTACAATAGAAATTGAAGATCCTTAAACACATGCTAGAGTCTTAGAAAATTTTTCTCAACTTCTTTAAAACTGGGAGGCCTCAATCTCCCAACCTCTCTAAATACATTTTGATTTAAGACTTCTACTACTGAAAAGATATGGAGGAAAAAACCCTAATATTTAGATCTTCCCATGAAAGTCACCTAAAAATCATGTCTTGGTACAAATATGTAACATTTATGTATGTATGTATGTACATATGTATGTTTGTGTGTATGTACGTATGTATGTTTGCATGTATGTATGTGTGTGTGTATTTTTTGCTTCAGACATAAAGTCCAATCCAAAGCAAAAATATTAGAAAGATGAACTCAAAAAATGCTGGGAAGTTAGTACCTAGTACTGATTATATTTTCATTTGACATTACATTCTTCATTAATACAGAATTTTCCTTGTTAATAGTTAGGATTGTCATTTACTGGGAATCTTCCATTGTGTAGACCTGATTGGTGGTAAGATTAAGCTTTATATTTAGAATACACGTGGTAAAAGGCTCTACATTAAGCAATACAGTTAAAGTACCTAACTTCAAAAAAGGTATAGCTTATTTGAGAAAACTACTTTATACAAAACTATAAGGAATAGTAAAAAGTCATGCCTCACTAGAGAGTGTTTTAATTTCCTGTTTTTGTGGTAACAAGTTACCACAGTGTAGGGCCTTAAAACAACACACATTCTCTTTTAGTTCTGGAGGTCAAAAATCTAAAATCAGGTAACATTGGGCTAAACTCAGGGTGTTAACAGTTGCTCTTCTCTCTAGAATCTCTAAGGAGGAAGACATTTCTTGTATTTTCTAGCTTGTAGGGGCTTCCTACATTCTTTGTCTTGTGGCCTCTTCTCTCAGTATTTGCATTACTCCAGCTTTTGCTGCCATGGTCACATCTCCTTCCCTACGGTTCTTTTGCTTCCATCCCTTGCCTTCTATGGGCCCTTGTGATTACGTTAGTCTTAAACAAATAATCCAAGATAATTTCCCCATCTCAAGTTTCTTAATTAGATCAGCCAAGTCCCTTTTGCCATATGGGATAATATATTCACTGATTATGGGGATTAATATATAGATCTATTGGGTAGACCATTATTTTACCTAACACAGAAAAGACATATCTTTGTAATCATTAAGAATAAAAATCCTATAACTTTAATTACATACTTGATTTGATATCTGATGCAAAGTTTATTATCATTCTTATAAATGATTTGGGGAAATTATTTGTATATTAATTTTTTTTCTAAAATACTATTAGATCTGAAGACAGAGACTGAATGAGAGGGAAATCTTGTGCTTTCTTATATCCTTTCATGAAAGAGAACTGCTAATCCACTTAAAAAGAGAACTCCCTGAACATTTTTATATACTCTAGCGAAAAATTCTGTTAATGAAACAGTAGTTGATCTTAAAGTAGTCCATTAGAAGAGCTTTCTGAACTTGCTTACTGCCTATCGATTCTTTAGCTTGTTTGCTAATATTCTGTTCACAAGTTCGATATCAAAAGCTTGAGTGTGATGATGACAGCCATTCCAAACTTGATAATAATTTCATAGGGAGAAAGAAGCAGGTGAGCTTCCTATCACAGTTTGGTAATGTTTTGACACTGAATGTCTGCCCTGAAATCAAAAGACTGGAAAGAGCATACCCTTGAAGCTTCATTCTGGTGTCACAATGTGATTCAAAGTAATCTTAATGAATATTCATGTTTTTTAGTGTTTGAGATGCTGTCATGATCTCATCAGTTATTAAGCAAGGACAACACAATGTTGTTTTGATGATTCTTGTTTTATTATTTCTATTAACTGTTGTAATGTAGACTTGAGCATCAAAACTCTATCTCTTAACTAAAACTGATTTATTATTTTAATGGCATTATAGAATACTATATAATTTATAAAAATACTAGAAAAAATATAGGAACGTGTAATAACAAAACACGCACTCCTTACAGCTTTAAAATCTTAATATTAACTTCTACTTCCAACAAAAATGGAATAATAGAGATGGGATTCAGCCTTCTGCCTGAAATAGTCAAAAGACAGACAAAATATATAAAACAATTGTTTTTTAAGACATCAGTAAATAAAAAACAGTGATTGTCCGAGCTTTACTTCATTGAGAGTGTTTTCAGGCCACAATCCAGAGACGGGGTACTCAGGCAGAACCTGAAAAATTCTTTAAGGCAATGGAGCTAAAAATTCCAGGAAGATCATGGTGGCTCAAGTTTGAAAAACAGTACAATATAGGAAGGAGCTGAACAGAGAGAGAATTCCAGAGATCTACAGAAGGTCCTCCTCAAGTATTCCATTGAGTACTGATCATACATATCTGTGTGAAGAAATTACCTGAGGCTGGGCAAAGAAACAAGCAAAGGGATTAAGAGTATCATTCTCTGACAGAGGAGAAAAAGAGCAATTAGGAAGATCATTTTATAAACCATATAAATGTCTAACCAATGTACTGTATACTTGAAACTCATAATAAAATAAAATAAAATAAAGTATCATTCCCTGATGCTTGTATAGGGAATAATGTTTATTCTTGCCAGGAATACTGGAAAGATTCAGGGAAATTAAGTAGGGTACATAAAAGAATAATGTCTCAGTAGAGGGGAATAATAACTCATCTGAGCACTGTTCCAGTCTTCATAAATCTTAAAAGCCAGAATGAAAGAATCAAACTATTTACAGAAATACAACTTCATCCCAGAACCTAGCTTAAAATATTTATAGGCATATAAAATATCTCTCCTCCCCCAAAAGTAAAATATCCACTATTATGAAAAGTAAACACAATTATAGAAATATGAAATATCCATCACCTTAACAAAGTAGAATATATAGTACCAAGTAAAAATTACTAGACGTGAAGAAGCAGTCAGTAGATACAGACCCAGAGGGGACAAAGTTGTTAGATTTAGCAAAGAAATTCCAACAGTTATAACTATTTCATACGTCCAAAAAGTTAAGCAGAGACTTGAAAGATATATTTTTTAAAAATCACATTTCTATAGATGAACACTAAAATATTTGACATAAAAATATAGTAGAGGGGATTAATGGCAGATTAGAAACTGCAGGAGATTAGTGAATTTAAAGATATAAGAATAGAAATTTTACTAAAAGAAAAACAGAGTAACGAAAATAGTAATAGGGAATAGAATATCAGTTAACAGTGGGAAAATTTCAGGTTACATAATTTAAATGTAATGGCAGTCACCAAAGTAGAGAAGGGGAGAAGACTGAAAAAATATTTAAAGAAATAATAACTGAAAAATTTCCAAATTTGATGAAAATCATAAATTCACGCATAATATAATCTTAATGTGCTCCAAACAAAAAAGATTAAAAAAAAAAAAAAAACCTATACCAAGGCATATCATAATCAAAATGCTTAAAACCAGAGATAAAGAGAAAACCTTATAGGCAGTTGGAGAAAAGGCACATTATGAACAAAGGAATAAAAATAGGGATGATGGCAAGGGAGAAGGAAGTGGAATAGTATCTTTAAAGTTATGGAAAAAAAACTCGTCAAAACAGAATAATTTACTCAGTCAAATTTTCTTTCAATAAGAAGGGGGAATAAAGACCTTTCAACATGCAAAATACATAAGAATTTATTACCATCAAGCTCATACTACAAAAAAATTTTAAGGAATGTCCTTCAGGCAGCAAAGAAATGTTACCAGATGGAAATATAGATCTACACAAAGTAATGATGAGAATTAGAGTTGGTACTTTCATGAATGACTATGTAAGATTTGTTTCTTATTTATTTAGATATTGTAAAATTCCCTCAAATGTTCAAGTAATCCAGAGGCAAGGGGAAACTAGAAAAACCAAAAGAGAAAAAGTAAGAAATGAAAAATAAAATGGCAGTTAACCTTAATATAGTAATATTAAATATAATTTGTTTACATAATTAAAACGGAGATTAATACAGTGGATAAAATAAAAGCAAGATCCAACTATGTGCCATCTATAGGAGATTGAGTTCAAAGAGTGATACAGATAAACTGAAAATGAAAGGATGGGAAAGAATATATTATGTAAATATTAACTAAAGGAAAGTAGGGATAGCTATAATAATATCAGATTAAGTAGATTAAAAAGCCAATACAGTTGACCCTTGAACAACATTGGGGTTAAGGGTGCTAACCCTATAGTCAAAGATCCTCGTATAACTTTTGACTCTCTAAAAACTTAGTTTTCCCTTAGTATCTGTGGGAAATTGTTTCCAGGATCCTCACGGATACCAAAATCCACAGATAAATCCCGTATATAAAGTGGTGTAGATCAATGTATAAATCCCGTATATAAAGTGGTGTAGATCAATGCATAAAGTTGGTCCTCCAAATCCATAGACTCTCAAGTGCTATCAGAAACAGTACAGATGTTTATTGAAAATAATCCACATATAAATGGTCCCGCACAGTTAGAACCCTTGTTTTACAAGAGTCAATAGTAATAGAGACAAAGACATATATAAAATAAACGTCAATCATCCAGGAGACAGAGCAATCCTCAGTGTTTTTATGCCAAAGAACGGAGCTTCAAAATATGATAAAATAAAGCTGACAGAACTGACAGACAAAAGACAAATATATAATTATAGTTAGAGACTCCATCACTTTCTCGCTAATTGATAAAGCAAGTAAACAGAAAATAAGCAAGGATATAAAAGAATTCAGTAACACCATCAACAAACAGGATCTAATCCTCCATTATAGAATATTCACCCCCAACAGCAGCAGAGTACACATCATTTTCAAGCACCCATAGAACACGTTCCAACATAGACCATATTATGCTCATAAAACAAACTCCCAACAAATGTAAAATAATTGAAATCATAGTACAAGTGGTGTTTGACCACAACTGAATCAAATTAGTAACCCGTAAAAGATGATAATAGAAAAATCTCCCTGTATTTGGAAACTAAAGAATTTGTGACAATAAATTTTTAATAAATCTAAAAAAACTTCAAACTTGTGCCAAGTATATGACACATGGTATTAAAACAAAAATCAGTAACAAAATAAGAGAAAGATCTCTAGACTATTCCTAAATATATGGAAATGAAATAACACAGTTCTAAATAAAACATAGGTCAAATAAATCAAATGGGGAATCAAAGTATTTCTAACTACATAAAAATGAAAACAAGATATACTAAATTTTAAAGGCAATAGTTAGAGGATAATTTGTAGCAGTAAATGTTTATATTAGAAAGAAGAAATGTTTCAATGCTTCAGTGTCCTTCCTGAAAAAGAAAAACAAACTAGTAAAGAGACATATAAAATTCAAAATAAGTAGAAAAGAAATGGTAAAAATCAGAACAGAAATCAGTAACACAGTAGGCAGAAAAACAAGAAAAACTAATAAGAACAACTTTAGACATTTCGAAACATTTTTTCAGATGGTATTGATCTTTGTATATTTTCCCCTAATACTTAAAAAAATGTCATACCTTGTTTTACAGACTTCAAAGTTTCTGACAAAAAATCTGTTATATTTTTCTTGTTTTTCCTCTCTGTTTAATGTTTCCTTTTTCCCTGGTTCCTTACCAGAAAATTTCTTCATCTTTATTTATCAATGTTTTGACTACTATGTGTCAGTCACCTCCCCACTTCTCCCCCCTGCCCC
>NW_006436298.1:1300082-1317799 GCF_000325575.1 Pteropus alecto
TTTTTCACTAATTTTGGAAAATTATTGGCCATTATTTCATCAATTTTTTTGTACTCATTCTCTCCTTATCCATCTGGAATGATAATTATATAGATGATAGGGCCATGATATATTATCCGACAGCTCTTGGATACTCTGGTTTGGTTTGGTTTGATTTGGTTTATTTACTTATTTTATTTTATTCTTTTTTTTTATTTTTTTTTTTTAGCTTGGGTAAGTTTTGTCAACATATCTTCAAATTCACTTTTGTTTTCCTCAGCTATACTCAGTCTGTTCTTGAGTCCACCATAGCAATTCTTTATTTCTGTATTATATTTTTATAACTAGCATTTTCTTTTGTCATTTTGTATAGTTTCTCCTCTTTGCTGAAAATCTTCATTTTTTCATACATGTTCACTTTTTCCATTAGATACTTTGTCATATTAATCATAATTATTTTATAGCTCCTCTGATAGATTCAGCATCTGCATAATCTTTGAATCTAGTTTTGTTGATTATTTTTTACCTTGAAAGTGTTTTTTTTTCCTTTTTTTGTGTGTGTATATCTTATTATTTTTGATTTAGTAGCAGATACTGTAAAAAAAAAAAAGTAAGAAATGAGGTAAATCATAGTTATACCTAGGTATATCTATTCTCCTGTCAGGCCATTAATGAAGTTGGTGCTGGGCTGCTGTTACTTTATGCTTGGAATAAGACTTTCAGTGCTGGAAACTTTTTCTAGTGTTCCTGCTGCACTCTCAGATTTTAGCAATTACTGCATATATGTGCTACAGAGGGGGTCTTTCTCTGTGTTTTTTTCCTCACCCCTACACCTCATTGGTGGTAGACTGTTGTTGTTTGATATTGCTTGAAATACACAGTGGAATCAGGAGACATTGTCTGTTCTCCTGGATCAGACTAAGTCTTAGGCTGGCCCTATGTCCCCAGGGCCAAATGGGTAGGGATTCCTCAACATTCTTGTCCCATTTCTCCACTGCAGCCATACTCTGTCTTCTATGTGGAACTGATCTTAGATAAGAGGGATCTTTCTACCCCCTCATCAGCAGTGGAAGATATCTTCTTGGTGTTGGTACATATCTAGAGCCTAGAAATACAGGTGTTTTTTTTTTTCTTTTATCCTGCCTTAGCAATGAATCATTGCTTGTGTTGTAGATTGGGAAGTGTTTTCTACCCATATTCCAAAGGCAAACAAATTTTATGTCTTTCATTCCACCAGTAGCAATGGATTTTGTAAGAATCCTGTGGGTGAAATGATTGCTGCCCCTGCACTGTCAGCTTAAAACCTTTCCATCCAATGAAGGGAGTATCTAGTGAAGTAGATAGGTATATCGTCATGCTCTTCTTCCAATGGCACCTGATCACATTCTTTACACCTATGCCACCAAGTGGCATCTCTCCCAGATCCATCTTTCCTGTGAGCACTGTTGGAGGCCTGTTCAAACTATTTTGGAACTAATTGCAAACTGACTGTTTTTGAGGCTCTCAGGTCTACCATATTGTTATGCTAGCCCGCACTTGACCTTTAAGATTTTATAAAAATATCGGCTGATTTTATCTTACCCACTTTTATGGCAGTCACTGCTTTCTCCCATACACTAAGAAGAATATATTTCTTTTCTCCATGGACAGGGTTTTTACACCTTGAAATACAAGGTTTTTAATTTTTTCTTTGATGGACTCAACAAAAATTATGATTTTGTAGCTTATTTGGTTTTTCTCATTTTTTTTTATGATGAGACTGACATTCTCATACCTCTATACATCCTAAATGGAAGCAGAACTCTCCTTTTATATTTTATTAATTATTTTAATGGATTTTCCACAGAGTCTGTGTATAGAAGCAAGACCTATCCCTATCATATTGACCAGAAATTAGACCCTTATTTTAAACAAAATTAAGCCATATTAGACATCTGGTGAAAGGTTAAAGGCAGTGAGATATCGTTTTAGAGTTAATATATTCTGAAGATCATATTTAAGTGTATATGTAGTAGAGTTTGTAACCATCTTATGCTTCAGTGTTTTTTTTAGCATTGTTGCAATGGAAATGATCCCTAAAACCCATAAAAATCAAATCAAATGAAATCAAAACTTGCTCTAGCCCCTTTTATAATTACACACAACTCTAACTGGCAATAATTTTATAAGTAGTAGCTTTTGACTGCTAAGCTTTATCTTACCTTATATAATGAGCAATGCTAAAAATATTATTCATTTATTTAGAGAAACTAACATATCTTTGGAATTCCTAGGAACCATTACAAATAGGTATAACTAAGCAGTTTCATTTGTTATTCAGATATCGATCTATTTTCACCATCCAAGAATCTAAAAGGATTTTCTTAATAAAGAAACACTTGTTTTAATATTCTCATTAACTCCATCTTAAGTCTTACCAGTACAGCAAATGATAGTCAACTATCCTCTCCAGTAATAGGTCGTTTGGTGGTACATTTAAAGTAAATCTCAGAGTATAATTTTGAAGGAAGGCACAGGCCAAGTTTATGATTAAAATAAAAAAAAAAGTATAGTATTTGTTGTAATTTTTCTATTTCATTCTGTCTTTCAACTAATGTTTATTCAGTACTTCTACCGTGCCAGGGTCTATATTAGGCACAAAGGGCAAACTAATGTGGACAAGGAGACATGGTTGCTGTTTACTTGTGTTTGTTGTTCAGTTGCAGGAGGGAAGTGTATGCAGAAAATAATGCTGTAATAAATACTACAGTATGGAACATATAGGACCAAGTGACTGTTACTTAGAAAAACAGAAAACATGGCTCTTTTTGCTGGATTATTCAGTGTGGAGAAATGAATTAGTCCTCACATGCATTGTTTTATTCTGCAAATGTCCATCTTTTTAGATTTTAAAGTCTACACAATATCAGAAAAGAGATTTGAACTTCATGAGACGGAAGGACAGTCCTGTTTGAAATTTAAAATGTGGTTGCCAATTTTCCCATATAACACTTGTGCAACCTTTGGTAACTCATATGGAATAGAATTTTTTTTTATGAATAGACAGCATGGTTGATAATTTAATGAAAGCCAACCTCAATTTCATGAAGGAATCACCATAAAACTAAGAGTTGAAGATATGCAAAATAGTTTGATCTCAAATGCTATCACATATATCACTGCATTGTTGTTTTGTTTTATTTTGTTTTACCAATAACTTCAAAGCTGCGTGATAACTCCATTTAAAGAAAGACAAACTGAATAGAAAATTTCTATCTGGGCTGGAAACCAGAAGTTTCTATGTTAGCTTCTAAAGTAAGTAACATATGATAGGGATTAATACCAGAATATAAATAACATCATGATTTTCTAGTTTATCAGCTTATTAAGATGATTTACCATGAATTATAAAGCATATATCGTAAGTCTTCAAATAATTAGTTTCTAATTACAGGGAAGTTCTTTTTTCTTTTTCTTTTTCTTTTTCTTTTTGTGTGAAGCTAAGAGTGCAAAACATATATGTAGCTTGGACCTTTTTATCAAGTAGTTGAGTCTATTGGTCTTTTAATCTCCTTCAAGTAGCCCAGTGACCCAAAGACCATATAGGCAACTACAGCACCATTCGAACATACCAAATCAAAACATCAGGCAGTGTCTTTGAGTCATGATCTTTACAGTAATATGTTTTAGACTGCTTAACAGTAATAATTTCCATCTATTACTGCCTCTGGTACCAGGGAAACTCACAAAACAATTTGTTTGATGAAAAATTATTATATATTTAGAGAGACCAAAAGTTTTATCCTAATCTCATTCAAACTATAATTTTAGTAGGCATCATTATTGATTATTGAGTAGATAAATTCTAGCTTCTTCAATTTTAGTTCTTCAAATTTAAAAAGAGCTAAATTCTATGGAAGAAAACTAGAGATATTTTCTAATGGAGTGGATAATTTTTACTGTAGGTGAATTCTGACATCTACTTAAGTGTTGTGAAAATCTCTCCATTCTGTTTTTATTTTTAAAAGGTATTTACAAATTACTATGAATTTGCAAAAGTCTCAGCAACAAAAGATAAAGAATACAAATCCTATATTAGTATGCTTCCTTTTTTGGTTATTAGTTTTTTAGATGAAAATTTGCTTCACTACAAAAATTTAGAATCTTCTGCAAAGTACAAATATAATTCAAATTATGTTACTGCTTGTGTTTATGTTTTAATAATAGAGAGAATGAAAAACATGCAGAAAAACTACTCGAAGATAATAACTGGATGTTTCCCCCAAAGCTACAGAATAATATAGTGGGGTGAGTAAATGATATTCATCATTTTCTTCCATTTGTAATTTCATATCAAGCAGAATGTTTATGAGACTTCAAAAGTAGCAACTATGAGATTTAAGAAAATAATGTTACACTTAGTTTTTTCTTCCTCATTATTACATATCATCTTAAGTCTGTATAATAGTTTAGCACCCAGCAATAACTTTTAAAATATATTTGTTTTCTAAAGCTTAAACAAAAAGCAATGAAACATAGCATACCCTTTAAAAACTGTTATTCTAAAAGACATAAAAAAGTTCCTCAACACAACAATACCAATAAGTCAAATTTAACATGCTTAACTTTGACTGAAATTTTAAATATAGATACTTGAATAGTATAGTGATCATATGAATGTGCTTTTCAGACTTCCAGTTACAGATAGTCTAATTGATCAAGGATTGCAGCTGCTGGGCTATGAGACCCATTGCTGTACATACTCTTAACACTACTTCCCATGGGCATACCCAGCCTGTGACTGAGCGCTGCAGTGATACTAAGACAGACCACTCTCTGGTGAACATGGCACTCCTCTGAAGGCAGACTTAGAGTTAAAAAATCCCTAACAGCCCTGCCAAACCTTTCTCAGTTTACATAGCACTCCAAGGTCTTCCCTCTACCTTCCTTTACTCAGGCTCACGCTCGCATTGCATTCTGAGGGATGCCCCCGTTGCCCCCAGCTCTCTCCTCATTTTTTCTCACAAGAATTTTTTTTGTAAAATCCTTACATGTTTAATCCTATCTCTGTGTCTACATGAGAAAAGCACTCAGGCTAAAATAAGTGGTTAATTTTTTCAATATAATTTCACATATGATCAGTATAATCATCATAAGAGCTATGTGAGAAAGGCAAAAGAAGCATTATCATCATTTGAGAGGAAAGCAAGAAATGATTCAATGACATTCTGGATTACATGTGATTCAAAAATGACAGGCCATTGGTAAAACCCAGTCTCGGCAGAGTGACATTTTCTTTAGTTATTGACTCTCATTTGGCATGAATTAAATACAAAATTTAACATTCGAATAAAAATGGGTTAATAAACTCACTGCCCCCAATTTTCTTTATATGAAAAGGAATTTAAAGGAATAGTCCACAGGCACTAGATTTACAAAGTAAAGTAATAATAATACGAAGAAAAAATACCAAAAGAAGAAACAACAGTGTGACATTGCATCGAGACAGTAAATCAATATTTTTCTTTTTAATTCTACTCTATTTTTTAGTAATTTAAATCACCTTAACTTATGAGTTAGATGACCTGTCATGTCAGTTAATACAATAATCTTCTTTAGTAGAACTTAGTAGACCTGTCACTATTGGTAGTCCAGATTGGGGAATGCCATGACGAGGCTTCACAGGATTAGTGACCTCAGATAGGTTTTAGAAGGATTAGCAGAATCCATGTAGAAGGCAAGGGGAAAATGGCATACAAAGAACTATGTATGTGTACACGTTTTGTATCTCAAAAAGACACTTAGTACTCTGCTTGCTTTTTAAATGTAATATATAATGAGTATTTTTCCTGTAACTTTAAATGTTCTTTAAAGAGCGTGTTACTTTAATCCCCTGTGAGAAGACAGGAACTCAAAGAGGTTAGGTAACTTGATCAGATCACACTGTTAAATTAGTGGAGATATAATAATAATGCTATCTCTTTCATAGTGTTATTATCATGATTAAATTAATCTAATGAACCACATTTAGAATAAAGGCAAACACATTGTAAGCATTCAACCAATAGCCTTTATTATCATTATTATAATGATTGAGTACAGTCTCTGCTTCTATACTTTCTACTACATAATATTGCTCTGGTTGTGTAGTTTATTAATTTCCAAATAAAATATGTGTAGGTATTTTGATCAATAAGATATTATTTTTCACAATGACTTCTTTGAAAGAAAATAGTAATGTGGATATAGTGTGTTCTAATATATATGTATTATATTATTTTATATATTATTATTATTATTAGCTTTGTATGCCACTGAATTTATGCTATTCCTCACAATGTCCAAGACACTCCAAACAGAGCAAATAAAGGATAAAGACAGTTAACTGCGTTATTCAGCCACTTATTGGGCAAGACTTGTGGATATATACCTGTTGTAATCAGTTTTGAGAGAAACACATCAAGATTAACCATAGTGTTTCTTTTGTTCCATTATGCCTGTTAGAAGATGGTACAATAGGATTACCAGTAAGAAACTATTCTCCTCTTTTATTTAATTAACATTTTCTTAGTATTATTCCACGGCCAATGTTACTTGAATCATAAGGATGAGAGAGTTATGACTATCTCAATGAATCCATTTAGGACCAAATTAGAAATTTGAAGAAATTGAAAATTCTATTTTTGTCTCCAGTACATCTTGAGGACTGTATTTAAAAAAAAAAAATAGTATGATGGGAAAATGTGCACAACTCTCTAGGTTTGCTTTTGCTACCATGTTTAGTTTAAGTTTTACCCACAGGATGACTATCATCCTTCAATGTATAATTATGATTCTGTGAAATAGAACCTGTATGAGTTTATCTTGTTTTTTCAAGAGCTTGTTTACTTACCAAGGTTCATGCTGTGCTTTCCAACCATCTTAACTGTGGGTATTAGCTACTAGCTCTATGAAGGTTACTGAAATGATTAGGGAGAAGTCTTTCTCAGTATTAAGTTAACAGCAGCTTGTGAGAAATATACAAGAGTGTATTTCTGGGGTTGTGGCAAGAGGCAGAAGAGGTACTGAAAAAAGTAAAGAAAAAAGAAATGAAGGAAGAGGAGGAGAAAAGCGAGGGTAATTTGTCCTCTTCTCACACTGCATTGTTTACAGGGACTTGCTTCAGTGATCTATGTCTGTAATGTTTACCTGCATGAGTACAATTCTGTCCTTGAAATAAAGATCAAGTTATTATGCCAACCTGTTCTCTTTCCTGTTAAATATTTCACTGATTCTGAATTCTGTGGACAGTTTAAAGCTGTCCTATGCTAAGTTAGTTCAGGCTTGTCTCTTCTGATTAATGAGGGGGCAACGGTTAAAATTCTTGACTGAGTGGTGCTGAATGGATTTGCCATAATAATTGCTGTCACTTAATGCCCCAATATATGCCCACTTTTCTCCAGTTTTTATTTTTCAAGTTAGAATTTGTGCTATAAGATACTAACAAGGCCTGTACTTGTAGATATTAATTACTCCAATGTGACCATAAGAGCTGAAGACCATTTACAAATTTAGACAATGAAAAGCTTAAGATAACTCAATTTAGTTTTCTCTGGGAAAAAAAAAATGTTATATTATAGTTATCCTTTTTCTTGTAAATTGAGACTTTTTTCTGTAGTGAAATGTCTTAGTTTTGTCTCTCATTTTCTTTTATATCAGCTTTCAGAAAAATAAATCACTTGACATAGTAGAAAGAGTCAGAGCTAAGACGTGTGGGCTTGGTCATCAATAAGAGTAACTAATTGAATGCCTGAGGCTGAGTCTTACTCTCTGAGCTATAACAATTTGGAGCTAGACTAACTCATCTCTGTAGTCCCTTTCAATTTTTAAATTCTGAGATTACAAAATGTGATTTCATGCTCTTATTCTCTAAAAAACCTGGGCTGTTTCTAGGTAGTAATATTAAAAAAACATAGAAGTATAATATATTGAACACAATATTGAATAAGGATAAGAGTGATTTAGGTCTGGCTCCTTTATTAGCTTGCTTCAGGATGGCTAATGCATAATTCGAATTTTGTATCCTAATCCACAAAATGTAGATAATATCAATTTTAGAGTATCATTGCTAGAGTTGAAATAAGATGCTTCAGAAAAAAATAAAAATAAACAAAACACTCCATGAAGCAAAGTCTTTTGGAATTGGAAAATAATGATTACCTATTCAATAAAGTACTTTTAATGTATCTTAAAATCTCACATTTGAACCCTACCTCCTATTATCTGTATATTATTCTAACTGTGATTATAAATCACATCTACAAACATGCATTTTTCTCCAGGAGTTACATTTTATGTTTATTTTAATATATTATGGCTTTTGCCTCTGTGCTTTTGATTTCCCAGAGATGGAATACTTTTTTCAACTATCTTTTACATGCTCTGAGCTAGTAATTTTAGTTACTATCCCTAAATATGTCCTCCTCTTATAGACCTCCAAATTACTGTTATTGCTACTCTTACTCTAGTACCCTCTTTTTCTTGCTCTATTTGATTAGTTTTCACATTGCAGAATTATATTCAGTTTTGAATTAACACCTATGTTTTTCATGATGCCATTAATCACCAGCCTAGTTAATCGTAATATATGCCTGCTTGGACTCCAATAACTTAAAAATATATATTTTCATTTCTTAATTACAGCTGACATTTAATACTATTCTGTATTAGTTTCAGGTGTACAAGCACAGTGGTTAGACATTTACATAACTGACAAAGTGATCCCCCCAATTAGTCTAGTACCCACCTGGCACTATACATAATTATCACAAATATTATTGACTATATTTCCATTGATGTACTTTACAACTCGATGACTTTTAGATAACTACCAATTTGTATTTCTTAATCCCTTAACCTTTTTGACCCAGCCCCTGAAAACCCCTCTCATCTGGCAACCATCAGTTTGTTCTCTATATCTATGAGTCTGTTTCTGTTTTGTTTATTTTGTTCTTTAGATTCTACATATAAATGAGATCATGTGGTATCTTGTCTTTGTCTTACTTATTTCACTTAGCATAATACCCTCTAGGTCCATCCATGTTGTCACAAATGGTAAGATTTCATTCTTTTTATGGCCTAGTAATATTCCATTATATATATGTACCTCCTCTTTTTTATCCAATTGTCTATTGATGGGCACTTAGGTTGCTTCCATATCTTGGCTATTGTGAATAATGCTGCAGTGAACACAGGGATGTATGTATCTTTCTGAATTAGTGTTTTGGATTTCTCAGATAAATACCCAGAAGAATTGCTGGGTCATAAGGTAGTTCTATTTTTAAATTTTTGAAGAACCTTCATACTGTTTTCCATAGTGACTGCACCCATCTGCAATCTCAACAATAGTGCACAGGGATACCCTTTTCTTTACTTCCTTGCCATCAATTTGTTGATTTATTGATAATAGCCATTCTGATAGGTGTGAGGTGATATCTTATTGTGGTTTTAATTTGCATTTCTCTGATGATTAGTGATGTTGAACATCTTTTCATATCTATTGGCCATTTGTATGTCCTCTTTGGAGAAATGTCTATTTAGGTCTTCTACCTAATCCATTTTTAATTGGATTATTTGTTTTTTTGATGTTGCATTGTATGAGTTCTTTGTAAATTTTGGATATTAACCCCTTATTAGATGTATCATAGGCAAATATCTTTTCCCATTCAGGAGATTATCTTTTCATTTTGTTGATGGTTTCCTTTGCTGTAAAAAAAATTTTTTAGTTTTAATGTAGTCCTATTTGTTGATTTTTTTTTCTGTTTCCCTTCCCCGAAGAGACATATCAGAAAAAATATTACTAAGATAAGTGTCAGAGATTTTACTTCTTATGTTTTCTTCTAGGTGTTTTGTGGTTTTGGATCTTACATTTAAGTCTTTAATTCATTTTAAGTTTATTCTTGTATGTTGTGTAAAAAGGTGGTCTAGTTCGTGTGTGTGTGTGTGTGTGTGTATGTGTGTGTGTGCACGCATTTGTCCAGTTTTCCCAGCATCTTTTATTGGATAGACTGTCTTATCTCATTGTATATTCATACCTTCTGTTTCACAGATTAATAGACTATATAGACATGGGTTTATTTCTGAGCTTTCTATACTTTTCCATTGATCTATGTAGCTGTTTTATGTCAGTACCATGCTGTTTTGATTACTATAGCCTCGTAGTATAGTTTGATATCAGGTATTGTGATACCTACAACTTTGTTCTACTTTCTCAAGATTGCCGTTGCTATTTGGGGTCTTTTGTGGTTTCCTATAAATTTCAGAATTATTTGTTCTAGTTCTGTGAAAAATGATATTGGTATTTTGATATGGATTGCCTTGAATCTGTAGATTGCTTTGGGTAGTATGGATACTTTAACAATGTTAATGTTTTCTATCCATGAGCATGGTATATGCTTCCATTTATTTGCATCTTCTTCAATTTTTTCTTCAGTGTCTTATAATTTTCTAAGTACAAGATTTTTATCTCCTTGGTTAAATTTATTCCTAGGTATTTTATTTTATTTTTTAATGTAAATAAGATTGTTTTCTTAATTTTTCTTTCTGATAGTTTGTTATTGGTATATGAAAATACAACCAATTTCTGAATATTAATTTTGTATCCTGCTACTTTACTGAATTCATTTATCACTTTTAATAGTTTTTTGATGGAATCTTTAGGGTTCTCTATATATAGTATGTCATCCGTAAATGACAGTTTTACTTTTTTCTATCCAATTCAGATGACTTTTATTCTATTTTTTTTTGTTTGTTTGTTTGATTGCTGTGGCCAAGACTTTCAATGCTATATTGAATACAAGTGATGAAAGAAGACAATTATGTCTTGTTCCTGATCAAAGGAAAACACTTTTAGTTTTTCAACATTGAGTATGATATTAGCTGTGGGTTTGTCATGCATGGCCTTTATTATGTTGAGATATGTTCCCTCTATTCCCACTTTGCTGAAAATTTTTATCATAAATGAATACTGGATTTTGTCAAATGCTTTTTCTGGATCTAATAGGATCATAAGTCTTAGGAGTTTATCCATTTCTTCCAGATTGTCAAATATGTTGGCATATAATTTTTTGTAGTATTTTCTTGCAATCTTTTGTATTTCTGTGGTGTCAGTTGTTACTTCTCTTTTTTCATTTCTATTTTTATTTGTTTGGGTACTCCTCTTTTCTTCTTGATAAGTCTGGTTAAAAGTTTATCAATTTCATTTATCTTTTCAAAGAACAAACTATTGATCTTTCATTTTGATTTTTTAGGCTCTATCTTGTTTATTTCTACTCTGGTCTTTTTTTTTTTTAATTTTTTTTTTTTTTTTTTTTTGTAGAAGGAAAGCATGTTTATTCAAGAGCCAGTTCCATGAGAAGACGGCAGACTGCTGTCTCAAAGGCTGTCTTGCCCTTCAGTGCAGGCAGGGGTTGTTATAGGGAGAGGGCTGAGTAAGGGACATGGGAGAAATTCCAAAGCCCCAGGGAGAGAACTGCATCTTGGAGGGGTGGGGATGGTGTTAGTCAAGGCTATCTATCTTGTTTTCTGGCCTTGGCTTATTTTTCAGGCTGCCTTTATGTCCTAGGTATGGTTCAAGGGGAGCTGTTTTCAAGAAAGCAATCATTGACAGACTGGAACTTCTGGGTTGAGGTGTCCACATGCATGCTCCTGGATCTCTGCGGTACATACTGGTACCAGGCAAGGGAATCGAAGAGGTATGTATTAGACCGATGACTCATCATTTGTCCTTTGTCCCTAGGCCCTTATACAAACTTCCACTCACCTCTTTCTCCTTCTCAACTGGGTTTTATCATTTCCTCTGCGAATACTTCAGTATGCAACTAAGTCCTGGAGGGTACACAGCATGCCTGGGTCTATACAGCAAGGTTCCAGTAGAGAGAGCATGAGCTCAGGCCTGGGGTTCTGATATTATTGGGGTCTAAGGTGCCTCAGCTCTAACCTTTATTATTTCCTTTCTTGTACTAACTTAGGACTTTGTTTGTTGTTCATTTTTTAGTTTTGTTTAGGTGTAAGTTTAGATTGTTTATTTGAGATTTTTCTTGTTTCTTGAGGTAGGCTTGTATTGCTATGAATTTCCTTCTTAGGATTGCTTTTGTTGTGTCCTATAAATTTTGGGTTGTTACGTTTTCTTTATTTCTCTCAAGGTATCATTTCATTTTTTTCCTTGCTCTCATTGTTAACCCATTCATTGTTTAGTAGCATATTATTTAGCCTCTGTGTGCTTTTAAATTTTTTTTCTTGTAATTGATTTCTGTTTCATATCGTTGTGGCCAGAAAAGATGCTCGATATGATTTCAGTCTTCATAAATTTATTGAGACTTCTTTTGTGGCCTAATGTGGTCTATCCTGGAAAATGTTCCATGTGCACTTTAAAGGAATGTATATTTTGCTGTTTAGGGGAGAAATGCTCTGAAAATATCAATTAAATCTATGTGTCCTGTTCTCTTATCCATTTAGCTTCCCTGTCTTTTGATTGGAGTATTTAATCCATTTTCATTTAAAGTGATTATTGATAGGTCCATAGTTATTGCCTTATTGCCATTTTATTATTCATATTTATGTTCTTTCCCTCTCTCCTTTTCTTCTTCTTAAAGAAGTCCCTTTAACATTTTTTGTAATACTTGTCAGATAGTGATGAACTCCTTTAGCTTTTTTTTTTTTTGGTCTGGGAAGCTCTTTATCTTTCCTTCAATTTTAAATGCTAGCCTTGCTGGATAGAGTATTTTTGGTTGTAGGTCCCTACTTTTCATCTCTGAATATTTTGTGCCAATCCCTTCTGGCCTGAGAAGTTTCTGTTGGGACTCCAGTAACTTTTGAGGAATATGTTTTTTGGTAACATATTAATTATACTCTTTGTTTTATTTGTTAGATTTTTAAAAAGTTGTGTGTACATTACTTTAAAAAGTACTAGCATACTTCATACTCTTTTGAGCGATCAACCATGCTTTTAAAATTATTTATTTTAGAATTTCAGATAGTTCCCAGATACCATTCACACACTTTCTCCTAATGTTCACATTTTGCATAATCACAGTACAGTTATCAAAACTAAGATACTGAATTGGTATCAACTAAACTATAGAGTTTATTTAAATTGTATCTTTTTCTTTCATCAATGCATTTTTTTTTTTCTGTTCCAGGACCCAATCCAGGATATCGCATTGCATTTAGTCATTATATCTTTTAATGAATTCAATTGTTTATCTCTATCAGTATAGAATCATAAATATTTATTTTATTCTATGAGTTTTTATTTTCAAATTCAGCTATTAGGTAGTCTTTCAAGATGGTTCTTTAAACTTTGGAAATGTCTAAATTCTTTTTTGAGGTCTTCATTACTTTCTGAAAAATAAGGATAGATCATTTTGTGTTTTCCCTACCCGGGCCCTGGACTCAATTATTTCTCCAAGGAACCCTGATTCTCATTGTAGGCTATTGGTATTAAGAACCAAGATCTGAGTGCTAGGTGTGCTAATTGCCACTGTGATATCAGTGAACAGAGTTAGAGAATATATGTATGTTGCTAATATATGCACACACATAGACACACACATATACACACATTTTAATTTTAATTTTGGTTCTTTCCAATGTATTGTTTGGCAGAAAGGCTTTTTAACACTTTGTACAAATATTTCACAAACTGCTTCTCCTATATTAAAAAAGTCATAGCAAATTTTCTTTGAGACAACCTGTGAATCTGATATTCAGGTCACCATAATAGAAATAGTAGCTGCTGTAGCTAACATTCTGGAAGGTGCCTCAACAAAGGCATGTTAAGGCCTGTTTAAAACCTGTGTTATTTAAAAAAAATCCATCTTTCTTTTCAATGCCTATGAATGATATATATATATGTATATATATGTATATATATATACACACACACACACACACACACAAGTATATATATATATATATAAAATCCCAGACAACAGCTATTGATTTAAGTGATTTTGTTTGAGAAGACTACGTTTAATGATTTCGCACTCCAGCATTAAATCTTTCTTAAATCTCAGAAAAATGACTTCCTCCTTCTCTCCATTTGCTTTCTTAAGTACAGATCTATGTCTTTCTAGGACCTAGGGACTGACCGCCCTAACAATCATCTGTCTGTATGTATTTACCATGTGTATGCATGTATGTATTAAATGTATATATTTAAAAGCTTCAAATTCTTAATAACGTCTATGATTCCAATTCAGTGCCACCAGAGGGTCATTTCCTTTAATTTTTTTTGTAATTTCTTCCTGCAATAGAAAGGGATCTTGCTCACATTCTTTACAATATATTTTTGTATTTGTTGAACCCTAGCATTTACATAAGCATTTTAAAATTGCTGACCCATAGCTTTGTGAGAATCAAATTTACTAACTAGAATATAGTATTTGCATAGAGTTCTTTTAATATTTAGCCTTATAGTAGAATACTCTTTTCTAAGTTACTGAAGTTAACTCTCTTATTTCCTGCCCCCTTTAGTTTGGTTGTTATTGATTGGTAATACACTTAGACCTCATTATTATAATGTTTTCAGTTCCCCATTTATCATAGTTGATTTTTTAAATGACATATAGTAAAATTCACTCATTGTGATAGACAATATATGGACTTTGATATAAGCATAGAGTTTTGTGTGCATGACCACAGTCATGATAAAGAACAGTTCCAAATGTCAAAAATTCAATCATGAGTCAATTGTGAATATCAGCAAGATTAAGCTTGAGACAATACCTAATAAGTAAGAGTTGTCTTGGTAGCCTATCTTTCCTCTCTCCTGAACCTGCAACCCTGAATGTGGAAGGAGGTAAGAAGAGGAAGAAAAGACTCATCTCTGATTCCTTATCAATGCGTAGGCAGTGTACCAGCAGCATCCCTGGGAATTACAATAACTTTGTATTAAGTGAGAAGATAGTTGATAGATGGGACTCAATATCTAAGTGTTGAACCATAAGTCTGCTTTTCTTCTGTAAGTTACCATAGAAGTGTGCAGCAGTCTTGCATGCTCAGAAAAATGAATGGAACCATCTAAGTTTCAAGCAAGGAAGAGGGAACAAATGAACAAATTTTAGAGATAGTAGGAAACAAAATTAGTTACTTTGTGAATATACTTCATGATTCTTGTATGTGCAGTGTACTGGTATAATTTCTATGAAGAATACCACATTCCTTTTTATGTATTCCTTTGTAAAGATGTACCATAATTGATTTTATCCCTATTCAATTGACATTTAGATTATTTCCCATCTTTATTTGTTATAAATAATTCTAAATAACCTTTTATGTGTATCATTTTGAAAAAGTGTGTAGCTGAAAGAAATATTCTTAGATATGAAACTGCAGAGGTAGGCATTGCCAAAATGCCCTCTAAAAGGTTGTGGCAGTTTGCACTTTCATCATCAATGTGCTCATATCTTACAATCGACTATTGAAACTTGTTAATTTTTGTCATTCTGGTAGCTTTATAAAAGACAGTTTTGCAATTTTAATTAAAGCCTCTCTCATTTTGAGGAAACTGAAATATTTTTATATGATTTGGAACACTTACACAAATTTTTCTGTGAAATGTCATTCTATATCTTCTCTCCACATATCTTCCTTATGGCCTTGTTATTAATTTTGAGGAGTTCTTTATGTATTAGAAAACTTAGTCCTTTGAGACATGAGTGTCAAATAGTTCCCATTATGTTTGTAATTTGATTTTAATTATGGTGGGCTTTATGTTTTTTAGTTTTTGTGCAATTGAGTTTATCAGTATATTATATATAATGGCTCTGGATTTTGACCCTAGTTAGAAAAATATCTCCACTCCAATATGAATGTATGTATGTATGTATGTATACATATACACATATATGTTTTTAATTCATAATTTCATCGAATACTTTAATGTTTTATTTTTTATATTTCATTCAGATTTATTTAAAATTTACATTGCATAGCATGAAATATATCTGCCTTTAATTTTTTTAAGCTATATGGTCTGTTTCCCTAAACTATTTTAAGTAAATTTAATTTTGAATTCATTTATCATATATTACATTCTCAAATATATTTAGACATTTCTAGGCTTCCTTGTCTGATCTTCACTCTATTAGTATTGCACTGTATCAATTGCTGTTTACTTTATAATATATACATACATTTATATATAATTTTAAAAGAAAAATTTGGTAAGATTAGTACAGCTCTTTGAGAGTAACAATTATCTTTATTTTTCAAAATTTCACATTCTTTCTCGTTTTTTTCACATTAGAATTTGAGCTATTAAATTAGGAACCGAGACTTAAAATGTTTATATTTAACACAATGCATAACATAGTACGAAATGCCTAAAACATTGTAAATCATTGAATGTTTGCTGAATTAAATTGGAATTACTCATTTTAAAATCATAGCACCACAAAACTGATCTTTAATCTAGAGAATTAGATAGAGGATGACAATATGAAATTTTTTGTCTATTTAACACATAACTGTCAGGCAAGACAAAAGTGAAAGTGTGATGTAACAGAAGCCCATAAGACTGAGGTGATTTTGATAATGGAAGAGGCAGTTACAGCATTTCTAGAGAAATACATTTGTTGAATTAGTGTAGTAGTTTGAAACACATAACTCTTTACTAGTAAGCTAACAATATGCATTTGCATCCTATTATATCACTTGTCAAGGATAAACTCAATGATATTTATTGTTTTTGCTGATTGTGCAACCATTTCCCCTTTTACAGATAACAGGGCTCTCACTTATCTTCAAGAATCTTTTTCATCATCAGTTTACATGGTTCTTTTAGATCTCACTTGAACCCTAGCTCCAGAGGTAGACATAAAATTCAGGCTTCGTTAATCAAATCCCAATGGCCTGTCCATGGTTGGTATTTATTAATATATATGACTAAAAGTAGGACATTCAGAAGTATTTGAATACTTCTATTAAACCTAAAGAAAAGAGAAATATTTGTCTCTCTCACATTTAAATTGTGAGGATACCGGACTGGACTAATGAGGGCCATCATATTGCAATAAGCTGTCTGAAAATGAAAGCAAAGTACAAAGAATAAACCACTACAGTGGGAAAAATTACTGCTTCAGATGTCTTCATTTGAGCTCCTGGATCCACCTGTGAATTAAGTTTTCATTTAGCTATGTAAATAATGTCATTAAAAAAAAACCAAAAAACTCAAGTTTGTGTGAGTTGAATTTTTTTCTCACTTGCATCTGAACACCTTGGCCAATATACACAATTCCTAGGATCATATTTGAAATAGTCCTAGAGCCATTTTGTTCATGCAGGTTTGCATGCTTGTGTGCATGTGTTTATGTATGTTTTCTTTACAAAACAGATTGTATTTTTTCCTAACTACTCAATAGAGTATTCTGAACATCCTAGCAATATTACTTGCCTATGATGAAATTATACTAGATTCTTTCTTGCATCACTTTTTTTGAAGAGTATGTATAGGTTTTTCTTTTTCTTTCTTTCTTTTTTTTTCTTTCAGAGATTCACATAAAACCTTTCTTATTTCCTACAGAGATTTGAAAAAATATAAAGCTGACAATTCACACCTTAAAATTCAGAACTGTGAAACATCCTTTTTTGGAGTTAATTTTCTAGTTGGGAACAGAGAATAATCCTAAAATATCTAGAGATTTGTTAAAGTCTCCAGCAAATATATATAGCAACAGCATTTAGGAAAGTATATGGAGAATTAGATAACTTTTCAATCT
>NW_006436298.1:1317829-1321636 GCF_000325575.1 Pteropus alecto
TTTAGTTGATTTTTATGCATGGCAACATGAGGAAGTTCTAGAGTAATAAAAAAGCAGAAATCAAAATGAAACTGTGATAGAAATGCTGTCAAAAGAACAGTGGTGTCTTTAAACCTGATAGCAGTTTAGAATAGTACCATGTGACATGATGGTATAAGTTTTACATGTGCTGGTGGTCAGAGATTTCTTGAATTTGTTTTGCTATGTTTACTACTGTGTACCAGTTATGCCAGTCTATGCTACTGCAATGTTTAAGAGACTTTCTTTTTTTTTGGTAGGTTGCATAAAAGGAATGGTAAAAATGTATATTTATATATAGGCATATGTGTGTGTGTGTGTGTGTGTAGCAGCTATTAATTTCCAAAATGCTTACAAGATATGCAATTGGGAATATATGCTAAAACATCATATTTGTTTTTATTTCAGAATCAAAATATTGCTTTCCTGTAACTCTACCTTAGTGACCTTACTGGCTAGGCAAACTGTCAGTCTTTATGACAAAAACACAGATAACATCTGCCATGTTCTTTGAGCCAGTAAAAACAACCATTTAAAGAAAAAAAGAAAAGAAAAATAACGTTAACTTTTCTTCTCCATTATCTTTTGTTTTAAAATTTATTTTCCTCTGTTCTCAGGTAGATTGTTTGCCTATGAAGTAATCCCAGTCTATATCATCAAATGATAGGGATACACCTGCCAGCTATATAGTGAATATAGAGAAGATCTACCATATCAATTGTTTTCTGACAAATACAGCATCAACTCTTTATTTTACCTTGGACCTGCTCCACCAAAGAGCAGTAATAATTTGGTTCTATTTATGAAAAGTATGAGTTCATGTGCTTTAGGATTTTTGTATATGCTATTGTCCCCTGAAAGCTTATATAAGATACATTTATAAGGTAAAGATCCCTAAAAGTCTATGTTTTCACAGGATATTCAATAAACCATTATATTATTTTGTATGTTTTAATATATAATATTGTATTTGTGGAGATTTAAAGAATAAACATATCATAATTGAGAAAATCAAAGTAGAAAGTAGGATCCCTTTGTAATTATCATTGTATCAATTTTTCTGTTTTAGTTTCTTACACACTTCTGTGCAGGAGTACTATGACAATAAAGGCATGTAGGAGTAAATTGGAATTATATAGAAAAGAATAAAAAAGAGCTTCCTTTTATCTGGAGCATTCAGGCATCTTGTCAAGTAGAACTTTCTGCTTCATCTGTATTGACGTGGTCCTGAGAAATTGTCCTTGGAAAAACATGTCCCTGGCCATAAGAACAAGAGGCCCTCCTTGTTTACAGATGTGCTTATGTACTTCTTTGTTTCACTTCCTCAGCTTGCTTCATTTTCATTCAAAGTTATAACAAAGAGGTTTATCAAGACTTTCTAAATATTTTAGCTGTGGTAAAAAAAAAAAAAAAAAAAGAATCGACTAAATTATTAGGATATCTGCCCTTTGTGAGTAATCTCTTTAATGAGATCTTTTCATTCTGCTAAGACAATGACTAATACTGACCCTATAGGTTCATCTATATGCCTAATGGGAATATAAGAAATATGATAGAAATAAACGTATTTTTTCCTGAGAAGATTTTCTCTCATCTGCTTTCAGCAAGCAAAGAAGAGACTTAGATTGAGTCGCAATCATTTTGAAAGTTTCAAACAAAAGAAAACAAACAAACACCAGATCAACTATAATTTGTTTTAGGGGTTTATAGAATAATTTACAGGTAATGGGAAAAGTTTCTTTTTAGCTAAGATAAAATATAAAAAAGTAAAAGGATTATGTTTATCCTATCAAACTGTAGAAGAAGATGGGTACGAGTATACAGAGAGATTTTGTGCTTAAGGCATTACCTTAAGATTTTTATAATGATTGATCAATATAAACAGTAAGTTTCCTGATTGTAGAATTTTTCAGATACCAGATGGATTAGCCTTCAAAGAAGAATACTATAAGAGTCTTATATGGAATAGGTTGTTTTCTTCAATAATCAAAATGCAAATATTTACTGAGTGCTCCCCATGTACAAAAATATTATTTAATCCTTTTTTATAAGTTATTCCATTTGATTCTCACAACAACTTTACTTATTGAAATGAATGTACTGAAAAGGAAGAGAAGAAATAAAGATTAGGCAGAAGGAGATGTTGGGATCTGTACAGTCACTAAAAGGCCTGAGACCACACTGTGTGGACTCTGAAGCTGAGATGGCCCTTGAGAGCCATTTTAATTTGAGGAAACGAGACAGGTTTTTATACTCCCATGTGAATCAGTAGCTAGAAGAGGGCTGTCTCAGGAATGAGGCAAAACTTTTGTGGGGGGCAGCTTCCTTTAGTTCAGGCAACTCCCCGAGGAACTTGACAATTGACACTTGGGAGAATATATCCTTCAGTCAAGAAAGAAGCACCTGAGCTTGGCCTAGCAGGATCCGTGACACCAGTGCATTAGCTTAATAGTCTGCCAAAATAGTGCTTGTCACATTCTTTCTTCTGGCTATCTCAAAGCACACTTCTTCAGTGCCCCTTAGTTAAAAGAAATCTGTTTAATACTGTATGTTATTGATTGTTCATTCTTTATAGTGACATTTCAGGCTTTGTATAATAACTCATAGGCTGAGAAGACTTGGTTAAATTTCATCATTTTACCAACACCCCTGTCAGTCATTTACTTAACAAATATCTATCAATTTTAAGTGCCAAGTATTTTTCTAAGCAATGAGGAAGAAAAAAAAAATAAGGCATGTCACGCATATTGATAGATATTTGTTAAGTGACTGAGTGACAGGTTGGGGAAGTAAATAATTAATACTTTTACTTTTTTCATCCTTATTATGAACCAGGCAAAGTTCTAAATTCTTTCTGTTTAATGATGTTTTAAACTCTTGCAACATTGTTGCAAGACAGGCACTATTAAAATGTAGGAAACTGTCACAGGAGGTTATAGAACTATAACCAATCAGATAGTATATGCTGAGGCAAGCATTCAAACTCTGCCTCCAGTCTGTGCTCCGATCCACATGTAAATAGTAAGTGTAACTGTTATGCTTCACAGTGTTTATGAAGGTTTTTTGAAAATGTCTGGGGCTAGATTTCCTAATCTAGTGATGAAGAGCAAGTAATTTATCAGGAATTATCGACTAATTATTTTAAACAGGGTCTACAAAGTTATTTTTTCCCCTGACAGAATCTAAACATTTTTATGCAGTTTAGTCCATTTTTATTAATCATCTATCCCTAAAAATATTTGAATCTGATGTTTCTGAAGAATTTTTGATTGCCTCATCTGACACATCTGATCTTCTTTGTGTCGCATCTGGAATACAACGATCACCCAATCCTGAGGTAAAATGGCATTGGATTAGGGTGACAAACTCTTCCTGGTTCATCAGGAAATACCTGGGACTTCCTTAGTTTTAGCATTGGAGAACTGCATCTTGGGATTCTCAGTCCAAAGCAAACTGGAATGGTTCCTTATCCTATATTGTACCCTCATTCTTATTGCTGATATTATAGGGGAAATATTTGATTAAGAAAGTCCCAATATTTGGCTTCAAACACAAAAATAGAGAGGAGAAGAGATATACTGAGAATTGTCCATTTGAACCTCTTTCTGGAAGAGGACTTAAGAGTGAGGAGGAAGAAGAGTTTGTGATCTTCAGGTTTTACACTACTTTTTGTGCTCCAGGCTGGCTATTGCCTGGCTGAATGTGCCTTTATCAGCCAGGAATTTTCAGAATGCCCATAGCACTTTCCTGATTCCTCATTTTACTCATCCTTCAGTCTTTTATATATAT
>NW_006436298.1:1321674-1327033 GCF_000325575.1 Pteropus alecto
TATATAGTTTTTTCCCTAAATTTATCATCGTGCTTAATTACTAAGCATCAATAGTTAGAATTATTTCTGCCCTAAAGTCTGATCAGAAGCTTTTATAAAAATAGTTCAGATAACGGAGTTTTATGAGCCCTGTTTCATTTTAACATGCCATATTCAGAATAAGAAAAAAAATCCCTATATTTAAGCTGTGTGATATCAGAAATAATTTAATGATTTTAATACTTTATTATGAGAAAAAATAACTTTTTAGGCAACACTCATCAACAAAATAATTCTGATTAAACAATGTTGAAAGGAGTATTTCAAGCCAGAAATCAATAAAAACACAAAAACATGAAAGATAACTAATGAGAAAATTATACTTTGATGAATGCCATCAGAATGTGTCAAAACTTGCAGTGTATTGCCGGATAAAAAAGAGAATGAAATGTGAAGAAAAACAAATTAGAGAAAAAGGCACATGACAGCAAAGGCAACTCGAAAATGGCTAATGAGATAATTACATTGAATAGTAAAAAAACCTAAGGTGTAAGTTATTGATATTTGTTTTATCAGTGACATTGGAGACTCAAATATAAGAATTAAGTACACCAGTCAAATATATGTTGGAATGATATTGTTTTATGTTGAAAAGTGACATAAGCTCTGCTGTATTGATAATTTCTCAATAAGCTATTACTCAAGGTTATATTTGTTAGCTCTTGACATGAGAACCTTAGAGGATAAATGAATTCAGCTTTATGTATTTAATATTGTATTTTCTTAATTTTTTTGTTATATTTACAGATCAATTGCAGTTTGATGCAGGAATGATGAAAAAGCATTGGAGAGAAAGTATTGCTTTTCTTGTAGGTGATTGTTGTTGTTACTATTATTATTTTGGTCCCACATAAAGATGTGGAAATTGTATCTTGTAATTTCTCTGCTTCTAAAAAGATATAGACTTGGGCATGCACACATAGTACACTGGACTGTCAGGGATGACTATGATATTATTTTTAGCCTGGGTTCTTAGGTGTCATTCCTGGGTCTGAGGTTGTTTGGTCAGAGATTGAGTTCAAGTTTCTTGTGCCAGTGAGTTTTCAACCCTACTCTTTTCCAAGGAAAAGAGAGTATGGTCTAATCTCTTATTGCTGCCTATAGTAAAATGTGAGAGGGAGGAGGTATGTTGAGGGAAGAACTGTTAAGCAAAAAGGAACCAGGACATGATAATTTGAGAAATTCTCAGGCTATCAAGATTATAAAGCATATAAAAATTAATTTACTGCCATATAGGATGCTTTGGAGAGAGAGTAAAGGATGTGGCTAGATAATAATTTTATAATGCCTCAGAAGGATTAAAAAGTCTTGAGTATTCGAACACATAGAAGGCTTTGTGAAGAGAGGGAATGTATGACATATAGATCCCCTTAGCCATCTCAGCAAATGCTAGGAATAGATATGGGACTATGCAGGAAAGATCTGTAGAAGAACTTTTTGTCTAACAGAGTGAATCCATATGATGATATATATGAGAGATACACAAGGTACTTGAAAATTTTATATCAGCAGAAACACTGTCCACTTGTACTAAAAAGAACAGAGAAAAGAGAAAATGAAAGAAGGCGGTGAAACCCTCAAAATTCTATAATCAGGAAATAGTATCATAAAATTACTAAGCTTCAAACACATGCTACCCTTCACGAAAAGAAAAAATGACTCTAAGAACAGAGCTGCGAGGCCAGAACCTGCAACCATAGAGTATTATTCCCAGGACTTGAAACTTAATATTGTTTTTCCAGCTGGATTTTGAAATTGCTTAGGATAGATGACTCTCTTCTTCCTTTTATTTTCTTCCTTTTTGAGGGGGAATCTCTATAATTTAATCTGTTTTTGTACCACTATTTTATTTTGGGAGCGGATAACATTTTTACTAGTTTCCCAGGTCCACAGATGAAGAACAATTTTGCTTCAGGATGGATTATACTCACAGTCTTAATTATACCTGATTTAGTTGAATTAGTTAATGAGGTCTAGAACTTTTGATATGATGAGATTAATATAAAATTTGAGATTTGGGTTGATTCTCTAATTGGCTGAGGCTTTTGGTGATCTTGAGATGGAATTAACGTATTTGCATATGGGATAGATGTACGTCTTTTGTACATATCAAAATTGTCAGAGGATAGAATGTGGTGACAATAATACTAGGCCCCAATAATGTCCATGTTTTAAACTCTAGAACCTGTCAATAAATTATATCAAATGGCAAGAGAGGATTAAGTTTGCAAGTTCAGTTAAGATTTCTAATAAATTTACGTTTAGACAGGGGATATTATTCTGGATTATTCTAGTGGGGCCATGTAACCAGAATGGTTCTTAGATGTGAAAGTGGGATGCAGGAGAGTCAGTCAGAGTAAAAGAATGTGAGAAAGACATTACCATTTGTTGCTGGTTTTGAAGACAGAAAGAGGCCATGAGCCAAGGAATGTGGATATCCTTTAGACATTGGGAAAATCAAGGGAGTGTATTCTTCCTAAGCCTTCAGGAGGGATGCACATTTGCCTATACCTCAATTTTAGCTGAGTGATACCTACTTTGGACTTCTGAACTCCAAAACTGTAAGATAGTAAATTTGTGTCATTTTAAGGCAATAGGCCTTTGTGGTAATATTTTACAGCAATGATAGAAAACTACTGCATGTCCTTAAGACAATGTTATTTTATGTGTGTGTGTTCGCTTTTAATATTTTTCATCAGTTAAGTAGTTGTTTTTCCAGGGTCCTCGGAGTTTCTCACTCTACCATTTCAGAAGTTCTTCCCTGAGGTGTATCTCTTCTTCCTCTTAAAAGTCACTTTTTTCCTGTTGTAGAAATCTGAATAGACAGTTATTTTCTCTCCAGTATTTTAAAGTGACATTCTATTGTCTTCTAATTTATATAGTTTATACTTACAAATCCACCCTTTTTTTTTATTGTTATGCCAACCGGTTTGCTGCAATTCTGATTTTCATTCTCTGGTATGTTCTTTATCTTTGGCTTTCAGTAGTTTGTCAAAATGTGCTTAGGCAGGGGTGTATATGTGTGTGTTTTGTATTTATATGTTTGATGTTTGCTGAACTTCTGGGATTTGTAGCTTGGGGTCTTGGCCCTTATCTTTTCAAATATTTCTTATGCTTTATTCTATTTTTCTTTTTCTTCTGAGATTTTATTTTTCAATATATGAGATATTATCCTAGAGTTCTTAGATATCTTGTTTTATTTTCCACCCTTTTTTCTCATTGTGTTTCATTTTGTATTCTTTCTGTTGGTCTATTTTCATGTTCAATGATTCTTTTCTTTGTTGTGTTGATTTTGTTGATGACCTTATCAAAGTCAGTATTCACTTCTATTACTAAAGTTTTCCTTTGATTATTTCTTTGGATTTCTATTTCTTTGCTCCATATGTCCATGAATGTTGCCAATCTTTTTCTCTACAGACTTTAACATGTTAATCAACACATAATAAACAATATATTGGTATTTTAAATTCTCTCTCTGATAGTTTCAACATCTGGGTCATATCTGAGTCTGGTACTGTGGGTTACTTTGTCTCTGGACAAGGTGTTGTTTTTTCTTCCTTCTTTGTGCATCTCGTAATCTTTAGTTGACAGCCAGCCATCTCATTAGAGCACAGATACTGAGGTATATAATATAATACACATGTCCAGAAATGTGAGACTTCTTTTGCTAAATCTTAGTGTGGGACGTTGAGTTATTCTACTGAGAAAATAAGCTACGTTATTATTGTTGTTGTTGTTTGTTGTTGTTGTTATGGTTACCCTTACTGTACCATCAACTTCAGAACTTTCTACTTTGCTTTTTGTTTAGTGTGAGGGCTGGTTTGTTTCATCAGTGTCTGCTCCATTCTCTGCTTTAGATCTTCCTTTTGCATTTTTGTGTCAAAGAAGATATTTCTTCACAATTCTGTTCTCTACATAGTAGGCTCTGTTAAATGTCACATAACTCTTGATAACCTGGTAAAGGGTGTGGCGAGCACAGATATCCTCTGGTGTTCTAGTTTACTCCTAGTTCTAGTCAGGCAGTGTGTTTCCAATTCTAAAGGGTGTGAGGAGCTCTTTCTCAGAGATTCCACCCCTTCCTCAGTGGATAACCTCTAGTGATCTGAGTCTTGAGTATTTTTCTGCCCTTCTTATGAGTAGAGATTTCTTTTTTTAATTCCTTTCTTCCAGATGCAAAGTTTCTTCCCCTGTATCTTGAGGGCAGTGTGTTTTACTCCCTTATGCCAGTGGCTTATACTTTTGTTCCAAAGGTACAATACAGGAGGTTTTGAGTGGAACTTCTTGCCTTTCCTACATGAAAGTCCTCTCCCCTGGGCCCAGGTGAGAGGATCGCTCCCATGTCTTACTTTGAGTCCAGTTTTTCTCATAATCGTCTCTTGAGGTCTGTGGAGAAAATGTTGCAAATTAGCATGTATTATATTTGTGTTTTTCAGTTCCTAAGAGTTCTACACTCTCACACTATCCAGTATTCATTATTTAGCAATTTGTTTAAATTTTACCTAACTTCTTTCTACATCTGTTCCATATTAAGAAGTGCTATGTGTTGTCTCCCTTTGGAAGACCCTGTCTTTCCATAGATTTCTGGTTAGTTTGTTGCCCTATGACCTCAGTCCTCTGACGAGTTCAAGAAAATTTTGATTTATAGACTATCCAGCTTTTTATGTTCCTATTGCATGAGTGGGAAACAATGCTCTTGCCAGCATTTTATATCTTAAGTACAAGCTTAAATTCCTGTTCCCCTTGTCTAGAAGATTCTCGGTTTTGCTGTAAAGGCATATTGAAGCCAATAGCAATTCAAAAAGGACTAGATATATTAGAATTTAATATTTAGTTAAAATCATTAAATTAGCCCTTCTTACGAGTTGTAGACACACTGGAATGGAGTCATGTCCTTGGGCCTGTAGGCCTGCCTGTGAAGCAAGTTTCACGGGTATACTCTGTTTAAGGTAACAGAAGAATGTAGCCAATTAAGCATAAAATGTATAGCTCTGTTCTTTTCTATTTGCTTTTAAGATAGCATCACTGACTCACAACCCCAAGATGTCTTACAGACCTCTCCTTATGTTTGAGACCTACTGGCCATAGTTAGTAGACACAGACAGGATGCTGCCAAAAGCTGAATAAATAGATGGCTAAAGCTTGCATAAGAACTAACCAATCAACACATTCCACAACTCCGAACCCCTTACTCATGATTACTCATGATTTTTGCCCTATAAAACCTCTTCTATAAACCACAGAGGTTTTTTCTAGAGTTTTTTCTAGCACAAATTGCCAGTTCTCCATCATGTAGCACTCTACAATAAATGCCACCTTCTTT
>NW_006436298.1:1327067-1345702 GCF_000325575.1 Pteropus alecto
ATATCTATGTCAGTGTAATTGGCTGTCTGCAGCACTGGGTGGATGAACTCTTTACTCGGTTACAATACTTGATTCTTATAGACTGCTTATCACTCTGCAGCTAAACTTAAAGCAATCTCTAGGAATAATTCTGGGGATTCACTGTCTTTGTTCAGATAAATACAAAGCAAAATAAGTAATAATATAATGTTAAAGTGAGATTCCAGGTTTTATAAAATAGACACTGAGTTCAAGATGAGAACAAAATAGGATGTTTACACCATAAATTGCCTCTCTTTTTGCCTTCAGACTGACTTCGTAAAAAGGTGCTTCTTCATTCCTTGACAAAGTCTGTAAATTTATTTGCCTGCCTTTCTACAGAGAGACAGACAGACAGACAGAAGAGAAAGAAAGGGAAGAGGGAGGGGGATGGGAAGGGGGAAAATGGGTAGTAAGAAGGTGGAAGGAAAGAAGGAAGGAGGTATGTTTGGCAAGATTTTTTCAAGAATTTATCCCCAAGCGAGTGGGCAAGATCCTTGATCTTAGAGAACTTAGAGACTAAAGGTATACTTTATAGTATAGTCACTCAAATTAGACAGAATGACGTGATTTATTTAATAAACTCCATCTAGCTTTGCAGGTTGACAAATTTTTTCAGAAAACTTGGATTATATTGTCATTAATATTTTATTATTAGGACATATATTGTCCTAATAAAGCTCCATAAGTGAAGATGCAATCTTCATTCATTCTTTTCTAATCTTATAGCATATATATTCTGTACACATACTATGTATGTTCAATAAATGTTCCAGATTCATTAGACCTTGTGTGTAAGTACTGTCCCTACACAAATGTGAGTGTTGTTCATCATATACTGATATTATTAGTTCATTTGTAAGTATAATTGCCAAAGTTGAATGTTTCTGAATTAATATTAGTTGTGGTAATATTTTCTTCATTTTATATTTTTAAATTGCAATCATTGAACGTTGTACATGATTTGAATTCTAATAGGTAGAAGCTGAATTAATAGGCTTGAATGATTTATTTTCCAGTTCAATACAGAACTGTGCAAATTTGCAATTCACTCCACCACTATTGTTCAAATAGGGATGCAAACCCCAAGGTTTGCATCTGAAGTACTTCATTTGACAATGTAAAACATTAGTGACTAAGTTATTTTCCCTTGTCCTATATCTGATAGCTTTTTGTTATAAAATTTGAGGGTCATGTAGCTCATGCTTTTACCTTGTGAATTTTCTTCATATAATGTCTAAAGTTCAATGAACTCTATTAAAGAATATTTATTTATTTCTACATGATGGATTTGATGAGTTAAAGTTGATCATATCTCAGATGCCTCAGATTTTACCTTTTTAAGAGAACTTTTTAATATAGTGATCTCTTCATTATCTTACTAGAAGAAATCAGTGTAGATAATCTATATTTTAAGTGGAAAACACAGAAAATAATGGCAAAAGACTTTTTCTTAGGAAAAATTTAGAAATGTTTAGCTTCAACTTCCTAAGTTTCTTCAGTTTCTTCCTGTATCCCTCTCATTGCTGAAAATGGACTGTGTCTATATAAATGGGTATTCCTGACCCTTCTTCCTTTTCTATGCCTATTGATTCTCACAACAGAAAAGGTAGATTATTTTTTCTTTGTTTATTTCTTGTTTTATATAATAGTCCCTTTTAGCTTCTAGTGATTTATAATAATTTGTGATTAATTAATATTTTGTTCCTGCCAACAAAATATTAATTAATCTAACTTTTAATCTCAATAGAGACTTGAAAATATGAGTTAAAACAGTACTAGTAATCTACAGAAACAAAATTGCAATCAATGGAATTCTAAATAAAATTCCGAAGCCTCCTCCAATTTAAATAGCAGTATACTGGCTAAAATATCCTGCAACTCATAATATTAATGCATAATCCATGTGTAAATTATAATCCTATTCTGCCAAAGTGGCAGAATACTTAAAATGACAGATTCTGGTTACAGAATGGCCTTAAAAACTGTTTCTACTACTTATTAATTGAATAAAATCAAATAAACTTTAAAACTCTCTGTCTCTTCACTGTTAAAATGGAATTTTCTTTGGTTATTTTGAGAATGAAATGAGAAAAGTATATGTAAATTTAGAGCAATATGCAAATAATATTAGATATTTTTGTTAATTTTTATGAATTCGAAATAATGACATAGCACACTCAGCCTTCTCGAAGTTCTTGGCACCTGGGAGAATAAAAACAATGGGGAATCCAGATTTAGAACCTTTCCACATGATCCAGAGGGAGAGTAAAAGTCTGTAGCTCTATTTTTGGTTATGGGTTTAGCATTTTCAAGACAATGTCTGGATATTCAGCTACTAGGCCTTTAAGTAGGCATCTTTTGGCCATGCTTAAGTAATGTCTGACACACATTGTTCAATATATTTCTGTGGTTAATGGTAGAAAGTTGGAGGTGGTTGAAAAAGAAAGGGCAAATAGGCCAGGATAATTCTCCAATTCATTATTGTAACTGAGAGAGCTGGAATCATTTAGATGATCATTTATTTATATTCATCCATGGTCAGCTTCCTTATCTCTATGAAGTGCTTCTATTAGAAGCCTATGACACTGCCTTGATTTTTTGGGGTCAGGAAGAATTTCTCCTGGTGTGCATCATTTTGTACCAGTAAGAACACAACATAATAGCCATCTCACAAAATTCTTTAATGCATCTGTTGAAGAGTTAAAGGGAAGAGTTCGAGCAGTCAAGTGAACATAGCTGCTATAACAGAAATATGTATAAGCCATTATCAGGTTGTTAGCAAAATCATGGGTTTCTGAGTAATGTGAAAATGCAGCTTTCTAGAATAACCTAGAAATGTTTGCCTATGTAATAGACATCTCATAGTTTAGGAACTAAGAGGCGGACCAACAGGGTATTTATTTCCTTTGAAGATCAGTAAGAATTTACTTCATTTCCTCTCCTGACTGCTCTTCTAACTCTTTACCTTCTTGTGGATGGAATTACACATTGCCATAGAGATAAAACTAAAAAGCTTGGCAAATTCAGACTCAGAAAAGCCCATCTAATTTAGCTTTCTATTTGGCTGGTGCTTCTCTCTCTACAGTAGTTCTCAATTGGTTTCCACCTTGCACAAGGTGTTTTAACTGTCAGTCATACAAATTAGAGTCAGAAAGGGCCAATTAGGTCATCAAGTCTATCTTTTCACCAGAGAAGGAGAGAGTGCTAATGTTACTTTTTCCTTTTGTTTTTCCTCAGGCTAGAATAGGACATGTTTCTTACTTTTTCTTGAGGGCAAAGAAGATAAGACTCTATAATAAAAGTAGATGTGTGTTAGGAGGACTTGTACCTTAAGTGGGGAGGGGAGGATTTCACTTAAGCATTTGCTGAGCTCTTTTTATTCTATTGGATGATAAATGACCTCTCCTCCATTTTCCTTTTACTAGCAAAAAACAAATAGGCATTTTATCACTACATAGAAATCAGACCTAGAATCGGCCTATATATTTCCCCAGGGAAATAAATCTGCCACAGAATCCTCCTGATCTGATGACAAATCCTTTCAGATTTCTTTTGCTTAGTAAGAATAAGAGTATTGAATTTTTGGGTTTCTATATTTGGCTAAGGGAGGGAAGAAGGGAAGGAAGAGAGAGAGAGAAAGTATCTTTCTCTCTCTCTCTCTCATATATATATATACACACATATATATGTGTATATATATACATATATGTATATATATGCATACACACATATGTATATGTGTGTGTGCATATATGTATATATGGAGTATGTATGGTATCTGTATGTTATGAAAAATATCAATTAAATTAAAATAACACATATGGTAGGTTTTTTTCCACCAAGAAACATTAATACTAGAGTGATGCTTAGAAATAGTTTAACCAAACTCTCATTTTACAGGGAGGCTCTTTTATTTATTTGAGATTACCAAGAAAGATAGAAGATGATTCAGGACTAGACCAGTCCTGATTTCTAGTTAAGTGCTTGTTCCTCTATATTACTCTCGCTCAGGATTATTTTTTTTTTCATTTTTATGAAGAAGAATGAGATTTATGACTTATAAATGTTTTAGTTTGAAGCCTTGACCTGAAGGAGTGACATCAGAACAGAGCAAAGATTTTATATCTTTAGCTCAGATATACTTAAAGAAGACTTATCTTCTTCAAGGAGTATAGTCTTCATGCCAGACATAGAAGACTACTGTTATGCTGATTGTTGTGATGTTGGACATATAGTCAGATATCAGATATTTTTAGCTAAAAAATGGAGAAAACAACTGGAAGTAAGGTCATTGTTTAAAGCTGTATAATTTCTTAATATAATGTATCTTTCTGGGATTCTATTGATTAAAAGATTAAAATTAAATTTTAAGCCTCAATTAATTACAGTGCTAAATTATGTACAAATAAATGAAAATAATATATTGTAATAATAATATCGCAGAATGTGTTTTGGACTCTGATTCGTCCCACTTGTTTGTTAAAATTCATCAGTAATCAGTACTGCTGAGTCTCCTCATATTCTGATTTTTGTAACAACTAAGCAAGTAAGAGAAGATTAAAATGAAAAAAAAAAATATGTGTTTCTAATGGCTGAATTTTCTCAGAATTTATCAGAGTTATGATTCATCCTGGGCTTCATAATTATCTTTTCTTATATGTACTGTGCTCCAGGAATGATCTTCTAACAAGATGTTTCTATCTGATGATGACTGGGTATAAACTTTCCAAATACAGAGAATAAACTATGAATACTTGCTAATATCACAACTACTTATCTTCCTAAAAGCATCCTACCAACAATAGCAATAATTTCCACTTATTGAGAATATTCATGGTGCCTATCTTTGTTTTTCAAATGAAGTCAGAGTCTTAGAGAGGTTAAGTATATAACTCAGCTGAAGTAGCATACTTAATAAATGATAGAGCTGGCTATAAACCCAGGTAAGTCTGAAATCAGAATCCAAAATGTTAAACCTCAAAATCTGGTGTGTGCATGTATGTATGTACATGTGTGTATCTGAGTGTATCTGTGAGTATGATTATGGCAGTTGGGAGAGGACTATGAGGTGATTGATCAGCAGAATATCTCTGATCAGAGTTTTACTTTTGAAAATTGTTATTAAATAAAGATACAGACCATGTGTCTTTAGATGATTACATGGGAAGACTGATTTATATTATTAATACTATATAATTACTCTCATTTAAATAATATTCAATATTCTACTTGCTAAGTTTAATTTTTAAACTTTTCCAGAGTTTGGTTGAGCTAAAAATATGGAGATAAATAGATGTCTGAAATACCTTATATAAAATGTTAAGTATATAATTACCATATGTAAAGTGCTGTGTCTACATTTCTGTAATTTTTTTGTCTTCAGGGACTGCATTTTCACCATCTTTGGCAAAGCTATTTGACAAAATAAGAAAATACTAAAGTAACTTCATTTTGAAAAAGTAAAATGGAAATAGAGCAGATGTCATTTTGTAAATGGAGAATAAAAAGTTTTCTGTCAGCATATGAAAAGTTTAAAATAATTTCACTTCATGAGCAGTTAGACTTTTTTTCAACAAAATAGCATTTAATTATATAGAAAGCATTAAATATGAAAATGTATTACAAATAGAAAATATATTACTTTCATCAAGAATTAGACTTTAAATGATTATAAAATTAGTGATGGGTGGGAGTAACACAATTACATTTACTAAAATTCGATGAATGTCATTTATACAATCAAAGGTCGTATATTATTTATTTCCTAAGAATACATTATGCAATTAGAGGTATTTTTGTTTTATATAATTTAAATTCTGTATTAAACTGCATTTAAATAAAAATTCAAACAATTTAGTCTGCATCTCTTACAATGAAGGGTGACAGGTGTCCGAGGTATAATATAGGAGGCTGGATTTATTTCCAGCTTCTTGCTTGATATAAAAGATGCTGAATTAATTATCAATCCAGCCTGAAGAGAACTCTTTAAAATGGTATTTTTTCAGACAAATTTAGTTTTTAAAAATGTTCATTTTACCCTCATGCCTACCCTTGCCCTAGCCAGTCCATTTTTTGCTACTGTCATTGGTGAGACTTTAATAGATAATAAAGAAATATTTGAGCTTTTAAATTCTTAGCTGTAACAAATTTTAAATTATCAAAAAATGAGAATAAACCTATAACATACAATTGGATTTTGGGAGGAATGGTTTGTTCAGCAGCCATTCCTCCTTCCTAATTATATCCAAATTTCTTCTTTCTATTCTACATAGTATGGTGGGGCTCTTAACTGTTTGCCCTGTTTTGCCCTTGGCAACATTCAAATTTTGATCAGACCAAGGTCTTTTAGAACCAGAAACTTGAGCATGCCACAAAAAGACGTAAACATATTCTATTTCATTTCATTCTTGAAGAAGCTCTTGGACTACATGCCATCTGCTATAAGACCAATGCCACTTATCCAGAATTTCCTGTTCAATTTCAAGCCTAGATATCTCATCTTCCTACTGATTCGCTCTTCTTCCAAAATCCTTTTTAAGTGCTTCTCATGGCTTAGATAAGCTATAGCCAGATTCTGTGATTTGCAACTAAAGAATACTAGTATTGTATGATCCTAGCACATGTTAACTTGAAAGTACTGTGACATTGGCAGGCAATGTGTTATCCATGGTTTGTCAAAGTACATCATTCAGTTGTCAAAATCTGTTCCTCAAATACATATTAAAATAGCTGACTCTGGGGGAAATCTACCATATTTAGCCTAGGTTTGGTATATGGCTTTGTGCCATATGAGTCCTCATGAGAAATGCTTTATTTTTTGTCCAAAGTCTTCATCCTCCAGAATTTACCTGAATAAAAATAAAAATAGAATAAATATAAGGATGAATTTAATGTTGCCTTACAAAATATTACAAGATCTAGAAGTTCAATGAAGGTTATAATTCAATAAGTTCCTCAAAATAGGTAAATTGGTCTCAAAGTATGCTCCTTTGAGAATGTAGGTTTTTGTTGCTAATACTAATTTCTTTAAATAGTTTTTGGTCTGAATTATTTAAATGACATTTAACAGGGCCTATGATGCAAAGTCAAGTATTCTCAGTTAAAGATTGTGTTGTAGTGATGTAATTGTATCTTTTATAGATATAAAACAACATATGTGCATTTACAAGTTGAGAGTATTTCTAGGAAAAATAAGTATAAAAACTTTTGTGAACTTTTTTTTTTAACTTTACATAGCTAAAGATGCAAATTAAAATTTCTAGAATTTCCATGGGGTTTCTCTTCTATATTATGATCTTAATATTTTAGCTCATTTTGTTATTTCTAATTCTTGTTCTTCCATTAACTTCAAACAAAAATCATGTCGTCTCCAGAGAAACAGAGCAAATACTAAGCTAATCCATGTAACTTAACTGTAGAATGGAGGCTAATGGAGATCAATATGAGAGTGACCGGCATGCCTATATCCCAGCATCTTATTCAGGTGAAAGTGCCTACAATTAGCTGTTAAATCACATGTATGCAAATTGTGTCCTGATTTGAAACAAGATTTTTTTTTATCGTTGTTGTACCATAAGAAGTATAACACCGAATGAAAAACAAATTAAAACAAAACTCACAAAAAGCACTTACTGAATATGGTTTTGTGATGGTAATGATGTTTATCCTGTCTATCTTTACTAACAGATCATACAACTTTGTATCTTTTTTCTAAATGACAAATGAAAATGGTATCTATTTAATCTCTCATGGGATTGTGAAGGTTAATTTTAGAGGAAAATTGCTACATGGACTCAAATTATTATTTTCTTATTTCCTGTCCGAGGTTTCATCTGCAGTCCTGAGCTGTCATTTTGTAATTCTAAAAAAAATATGAGCACTATTACTAGAAGAGGTGGTTTACTACTGGATATAAAACATAGTTATATTATTGTTGGTTATTGTGTTTTTAACTAAGCACTAAAACTGAGATGACTTCCATATTTAACAGTTGTGTGACAGTGGATGAGCTATGTGATAATTAAAGGTTGTAACTTCTCATCTAGTGCAAGAATTTATGAAGAGCAATCAAACACAAAGCAGAGTCAAACACCTCTTATTTTCCCCCAAATCATTTATTTTTCTGATGAAATTTTACCTATATAATTGGGTCAAAGTATGTACTACAGTTGAGATACTTCCACAGTCAAGGGCAGATACAAAATGTATCATCCATCATACTTGCTAGACTCAGAAGCAGGATAGTGGGAAGAAAGAAAAACACTTACGACATCCACACTTTTCTACCCTGCACTGTAATAATTTAGGTATATACTCTGCCTCTCTCTCATGATCATAAGCTCCCTGAAGCAGAGATTTGGTAAAATGCATTCGATATTCTCCCCATCAAATGGCCACTATAGAACAATACCTCAGATTTTAAAAAAATGAAAATTTAACCATAATTTTAATGAGAACAATAAAATGATTAATGATGGTTTAGATCTTATAAAAACTTACCGTGTGTTACACATTGATCTAATAGCTTTAAGTTTATTAACTCATTTACTATTGTCAAAAATTCTATGAGGTAAGAACTGTTATTATCCCTACTGTATAAACTGACACTTGCCAGAGTACCTCATGTAGTAAGTGGTGGAATGGGGATTTAAATTGGGCATTCTGGCTCCATAGACTAAACTCTTAACCATCTTTTCTTTCTTTTTTTTTTTAACTCTTTAATGAAAATTATGATTATGGCTGTATTTGATGACTGTATTAGTTTCTATTGCTGCTATTATAAATTAACACAAATGTAGTGGCTTAAAGCAATCCAAACTCATTATCTTACAGATCCAATAGTCAGAAGCCCTAAAAACGTGGTGATGATCAGGCCGCATTCTTTTGAAAGCTCTAGGGGAAAATTCATTTCCTTGTTTTTTTCTGGCTTCTAGAGACTGCTCAAATTCCTCAGCTTGTGGGCAATCAAATTATTTCAGCTTCTACTTGTTTCAGCCTCTGCTGCTGCTGTTGCTTTTTTTTTTTTAATTGAGATATAATTGACATACAACATTGTGTAAGTTTAAGGTATGCAATGTGTTGGTTTGATATATTTATATATCACAATATGATTACCACCATAACATTAGCAGCAGTCCGACTCTTGGGTATATATCCAAAGGAATTGAAATAATTATCTCAAAGAGGTATCTGCACACCTGTGTTCACTGCAGCATTATTCATAATATTCAAGATATGGAAACAACTTAAGAGCCCATCAATGAATGAATGGATAAAGAAAATGTGTTGTATATTTATGCAATGGAATATTATTCAGCCACATGAAAGGAAATCCTACCATTTGCAGCAACATGCATAGACCTTGAGGGCATTATGCTAATTGAGATAAATCAGAGAAATACAAATAGTATATATCACTTAAATGGGGGATCTTAAAAAAGCCAAACTTAAAAAAAAAGACTTCTGCTTTTGTCCTCACAGCTCTTCCTCCAAACTTTGCTTTCTGCCTCTTTCTTATAATAAACTTGTGATTACATTTGTCCTTCCTGGAGATTCCAGCTTAATTTCTCCATCTCAATATTTTAAATTCATAAGATAAGCAAAGTCCTTTTTGGAATGTAAGACAACACATTTACAGCTTCTGTGAATTAGAGCATGGACATCCTAGTGTCCTTTGGGGAGGTCATTTTTCAGCTTACCATAATGATCAATCAATATGTAAAATTCTTGGTAATAACAGTCAGGGTCTTACTACATCAACTGAAGCAGAAAAAAGATATGATTCTGTTACGAGAATCAGAATTTCAGGACCTTATGAAAACATTTGAATTGCGTAGCATTTAAATCTTGCTCCCTCCTTCCTACTCACAAATTAAATGATTTGAATTTAATAAAAAAAAAAAAATCAGTAATATTTTCAGAGATTTAACAAGATTGGGACAAAGCCAATTGCAAATAACTGTGAACAGATATATGTCACCAAAAAAGAAAAACAAACCTTTAAAGTCCAATATGTGATCCTTTTAACTCTTTGGATCTTATGTCACTTGTTCTGGCCACTACTATAACTGCTTAGAAGATAGAATCTAGAAAATAGCTAAATTAAATGCCTGTAAGTCAAATTCTGATGCTACTCAAGAATTTTCAAGAGCCCAAAGGAAGCCTTAAGGCTATAAATTTAATATTTCACTTTGATTATAGCATACATACTTAATTTTAGAAAATGTTTTCATGCATATTATTTCTTTACAACTTCTCAACAAGCCTGTTAGTTTGGTTTGGTAGCTAATACGTCCAAACCCATTTATTGCCAATAAAATTGTTTACTGATATAGACTCTTATAAGTAGTTGATCTTAGATTACAAACTCATTCTATGATTCCTAGCCAATTATTAACCAAAAATACTATGTGGACTTCTAAAAAGTACCTTATTTAGTTTTAAAATTTTCTAGATTCACCTTGGAAAAAAAAATAGCTATTGCATAAATATTTAATTTAAAAAAAAAATAAAACATACACGTGCTTTTAAAAACTATCACTGGACAACATAGTCACTAAATTAAATTTAATATAGAGTAGAATTGTGCAGTTATAAACAACACAGACACAAATATGCATATATATATAATATATGCACAAATTTTATTTATTTAAAATGAGTTTTAGAGACAAAAAAAAACCCCATAATTTGGAAGGAAGTATTAACATTAGACAGAATTAAAAAAGAATCTAAATGCTGCTTCTCCTCTCTTCCACTTTTAATTTAGCTTGGATTACTTTGATTTCTCCTTTGAGGTAGACTATCTTAGTATCCCAAAGGTTCAGCCTTTCCCAAACATTAACCCATGCTTTTTCCTTAATTCCTTTATAATGATATTATTATTCAGACAAGAAATTATCATATGTTGAGCACTATAGCAAGTCCTGGGACCCTGGAGATAGAAAGATAAAGGAAGTAGTCTTTGCTCTTTCATTCGAGAATATAAAACTCACTAGATGAGATCATACATGTACATAGTTGATTATAATAAAAGACAAAATGCACATACAATATGGGTAGAAATATATAACTGTATTCTATCTTACCATCAAAACATTCATTCTCTGGATGCTTTGCTCTCAGTTACTTTGGGAAAGATGCCTTATAAGAGATTTTAGCAGGGAGGTAGATAGGGTAAAGGGGGTCATATATGTGGTGATAGAAAGGAATCTAGCTATGGGATATGAACACTCAGTGTAAATATATATATGCCTTACTGTTAAAGTGTACAGCTGAAACTTATTGGATTTTGTTAACCAATGTCACCATAAAAATAAAAAAAAAATTAAAAAAAAAGAAAGAAACCAGTTGGGTGGGGGGAGGGGGACATGATGTTGTTCCTGGAGATCAGCAGATCACAGAGACTAATCTGGGAAACAGATCCTGAGGTCATTTAATAAACTTAGATAAGCTCTAAAAAATTTTAAAAAGAAAGATTTCAGCAAAGGAGTGAAAATTATTTTTATGACTGTTATTGATACTGACGTATCCTTAACAGAAGGCTTGGCAGAAGAGGATGTATAAGGATGGCTTGATTTAAAATGAAGAAATAATCTTACAAAATGAAGTTCAAGTTTTTTGGTAGATTTATGGTAGCCTTTATGGGAGGAATTCTACTAGTACTCTTCCAATGACATAGTAAATTTACATGTTCATAGATACACAGAGTCCTGTCTATATAAGCTGTACATAAGAAACATCAAGAATGCTTATCAATAAAAATAGAGATACTGTTAGTCATCTTTTTTTTTCAGAGAAACTCAGGAATATACCTTTGATAAGCACTGTAATAATTCCGACATGTAGTTCAAAGAACTCTTTGTGGAAAACTGTATTGAATATCTTCAGAAAAAAATAACAAGTAAAAATTCTCAATTGTTCTAGCATTATGACCTTGTATGCATATATCTTCCAAAAGTCTCTAAAACATTCAGCAAATTGCCCATTCTGTTTAGTCACTCAAAATCCTTTTATGACTAAGTCAAGAATGAAGTCCACAGGAACAACCTTATATTATATGACCCAGTTCTAAATCCCTTTATTGACACCTAGCAATCCACTCAATGATGGGTTCCTAATTTCCAGAGATTTAAGGTCAACAGTCACATTAATACATCCAGTTCTACATAGAAGTCAGTACCAAAACAAGCACATTTTTCATCTGAAAGTTTACCTCAGTCTAGTGAAATGCCTGTCTTCCAGTTAATTATTGATGGGCCTGGGAATGTTTTTTTTTTTAATTGGCAAAGCCACTTGGATTGAATTCTCTAGGCAGATGGCTTACAAATGAGTGACATGTCACCACCTTCAGATTTTTCATTGAGTGACATGCCACAGCCTTCAGACTGCATATTATTTTGCCCAGTTTTAATCACTCATTCTTTGTCAGTTAATGTTACCAATTATCCTTTGTATATATTTAACACATACTAACCTTTTATTGATAGGAAACAGTATATTTTAACCGCAGAGATAAAAAAAAAAAAACAAATAATTTACAAAAAGTCTGAAAATTCTTCATAATAATTTCCAAAAGGCAGACCAACGAGACCAGTATTCTCTAGCAGAAACGGGTGATGTGATGAGAGATGGTTCATCAATAATTTCCATTGTTTCTGTTTTATTTTTAAACTTCATGTGTATTTTAGGGAGATTAAATTTTCTCCATTTTGTATTAATTTTCACTTTTAAAAGACACTTTTGCTGTTAGGATAACATTTCATGATAAAAATTGTGCTGATATTTTGTTAGTGAGGCTAATAGTTTTGTGTTTGATTTTAAGCAGACAAATACACATAATTCTAAGTGGTTTTTGAATAAATAATCTAAAATAAAATAAAAAAATTGCATAGAGGAAAAACAAATAGGCATATAACAATGAAATTTAAAGAGAAATGCTACCATTTTTAAAAACTTAGTGCAGAGAAATAATCTAATCACCCTGGACTATTGTAATTAGACATAGAAGAACTGGCTCTTAATATTAAGCAGGTTATGAAACCTCGATGTGGTTCACTTTCTTTTCTGCAAATAGACCTCTTAAGGTTTGTACTGCCTAAGTTATAAAATTGTAGTGAAGATCACATAAAGGAAGCCACTGTTTTCTGAACTTTTCTAATAATGTGTCACTTGTGGTGATTGTGGAAGCTTTACCCAGATTCCTGCCCTGGAGAATCTGATTTAGAGGGCCAGGGGTGTAACTCCCTTATTCAAATATTAACATGTGGTCCAGGTGAATTTTACCACTAGGGCAGTTGGGACAATAATGAAAGGATTATTTGGAATTTTCTACTGGGAAGAAACAAGCAGCAGTTAAAGATAAGACAACTATTTAGCCAGAGCTCATTGATATACTCTTAGCAGTTACAGTATTGAAAGACTTCTGACTGAGTTTGCAGATAATCCCTCTGGCAGCAGCTTGTCCTCTGATCAAGGTGGTCCTTCTGTACCTTGTTCCCAACAAAAAAGGCAACTGAAGAATTTGTGGATGTCACAGCCTGCAGGATTTTGCTCTAGGCTTTAGATGCAGTTTTTCCAGTACCTGTGCTATATTGGTTGCTAAGTTTTTTTTTTACAATATCACTCCTAGGTCAAGGCATACATTTAGTAAATCCATGGGGAGGTTGTCTATATCTTTGAAGTAAAATTGTATATAATTTCTAGAGAGTCTAAATAAAGCTTGAAAACAAATGAGCAGTACAAAGACAGAGTGCTTGGATTATTTCAGAGGTTTTGTTTGCCTGGGAGCTGGACTTTTTCCTCCAGTTTCAGAATATGTTTCAAGGGAAAATCAGTAGTTAATCTCATTCTGAATAAAGACAAGAACAACCGACAAGAAAGAATTGAACAGTAGCTAAGAGAATGTGGAATCTTCAAAGAAGATGACTTTAATGCTGGCAGGTGAGAGCTCAATGGTAGACCATCAGCAAGGAAGAAAGAGAAAGAGAGACTTACACATAGCACTAAACTGTGACGTGTGTAAAGAAAAAAATTGGGAGTAAATGAATCAGCAGTAGAAAAGTTATCGTGGAAGAGTTTCACTGGAAATGCTGAGTGACTTTAAGTTAAAGAAAAAATAAAAAAAAAGGTATGGGAATGAAAGCAATGTGATTTGAAGAAAGTGTTGGTGTCAGAACCTGTGGTCTTGAAGCTGTGATAGGAAATTTCCTGCAGGGAAACAGAGTCTGGCACTGAGAACACTGCTAATGGGTTTGTAAGCTGGGAACCTACTACATGGAGAATAATAGATATGGGAACTGTTGTCTGCAGGAGGCTTTTATAGGTTTCCTCCTTCTGCAGGAGGCTTTTATAGGTTTTATAGGTTACCATGATCTGTAGTGACACAGACTGGTTAGAGTACCAAGAACAAATGAAAATGGGACATTAATAATGTCTTACTAACACTGGTGAGAAGAATGCAATTATTAAAGCTCATCTCATAATTGAACATGCCAACATTAATTGAGAAGTTTAACTTAATTTCTTGGTAACTTTGCCCTTAGGTTTATATGTAACATAATTAAATTATTTCCAAATTATCCTCCTCTTGTTTGAATTTATAAATAAAATAAATTAAGTATAATATGAAATAGAGCTGCTTCAGTCTAGGAGACCGTGCAGCTATCTAACTACTGGGTCAGTGCCCAGGGTGGGGCAGCTTGACCTCAGCCAGTTTTACCTAAATGCCTGTAAATAAACCTAAAGATAAAGGATTGGCAAAATATAAAGATGTTAACAGCAAAATTTGTTTTGTGATCTGCCTGAGGTTAAATTTTGTTCTTTCAAATATTTTCTTATATTCCTTGTTATTCAGTAGCTAAACACATTTATTCATATAGATCTCCGATCCAAATTATACTGGAACTACTAATGAAAACTATGTTTACTCACACACCTGTCTGAGAGACTCAAGAAAGTAATACAGGTTCTTATGCGTAATTTAACAACAATATGAATAGGATTTCTTGCTGCTGAGTTCACATTATATCCATTAATCTAAATTTTTGTTTCACAGTCAATCAAATAATTTAGGGTATGACATATGCTCATTGAAATCCTTGCCTTTTCTATATCTACTCAGAGAAAATTTCTTTAGCTCCTAATTTTCTCTAAATATTGACCTGACTCTGCAAAATCTTTTTTCCTCAAAGTAAAATATCTTCAAATCTACTCATTTCTGGCAATGCCACTTTACTCTTTGCTTGACCACCCTCTAATTTGTTTCCTCAAGGATTTTATTTCTCTATCCTTTATTAATATTTCACTACGATTTTGTCTTTCTGTTAATAAACATGCTAACGTTTCTCAATGTTTAAAGTTTTATTTTTCAATCTAATTATAGAGAGACAATTCTCCATAGATCACTCACGTTTCTGCATGTCTGACAAGCCAAGGCATTGATTGACTTTGTCCTGTACTATCTTTTCAAGGATGTTTGTACAGCAAATAGCTTTGAAATAAGAAGAGATAGTGTCTCCCTCTAGAACAAAAAGAAAGTTCCTTTACTATACAGTATAGTAATGATAATGTCTCCTTTCGTGACAAAGGTCAAATAAGCTTAAGGCCCATTATAGATGGGTTCCCTAAACCCTGAGTTCTTCACCTATAATTAAACCCAATGTTTGTGCAGACATCTCACCTGGTACGTCACCTGGCTGTCTGTGAGAATTGGGGATAAAGGAACTTGTGCAAATGATGGTACTCTGCTGATATAGCTATTACTGTGAGTAATGTTTTTGTCTCTGACCCAGGAGTCTCTGTATTCTGCCAGCATCCATAAAACTGTGACAGGCTAACTATTAGCTTGCAAATAGAATAAATCCTCAGACCCTTCACAGTTCTTGACATGAACATGTCCTCACGGTACCATCTCATATCATTCTTTTTTTTACTACCCTAATCATCAAAAAATAACCTACGTGCCCTGCTTCCATCTCCTTGTGAACCACTCACTCTTTAACACTATGAAGTCTAACTTGTTCTCTCATCACTGAATTTTCTTTCTTCAATGACACAAAATTATCTTTCATTATTGAATCTAGAATTCTTCAAACAACTACTAATTTTATTTGATATTGTTAAAACATTTGTTAGCTTGATCATCTTTCTATTCGAAACCTTCATTATGATTCTCCTTTTAGCCTGTTTCTTCTCACTCACTATCAATGCCATCTTTTTCACCAATATCTCTTTAGAGAAATCATACTTTATGTGCTCTGTTTTGGATCTTTTTTATTTTCTTCTGATAATTAATGATTATCTTAAACCTCTTCATCTAAAAACTATGTCTCTAAGTTTACATTTCTCAAAGCCTCACTTTCACATATCTACACTTGCTGATCACTTCTACTTAAATGTCCCTGTCTTCAACTCCTCAAACTCAGCATGTACAAAGTCTTGGCTTGAACCAAACTTAGGCATTTCTGGAAAGGATACTATTATTTGCCCACATTCCCTAATTTTAGTATAGAGAAACATTTTATATTTCTCTCCATGTATAAACTTGTTGTTTTGCTAATCTTTATTATTTTTTTCATATACTTTCTCGTTATATTCTTTATTTCATTATCCTTATTAAGGGCACATTGATCTCCTTCTTGGTATAGTACATGTATTTTCTATTTCTTAGTACGTTCTTTTCTATTTGATTTATTATTGAACAAGTGATAATTTATTTTCTCAAAGTGCTACTGCATTTGTTTCAAGTTCTAGCTCAAAGAACATTCTTGCCTTTAGAATAACATTATGTTGAAAACCTCTCCAATTATGTACCAAGTTTTTTCTCTACGTTTTTCTCTTACAACTGATCTAAATACATATATTCATTTATTCATTCAACAAAAATTGGCTATCATCTATGTTTCAAGCACATTGCTAGAACTTAAAAAAGCAAAGATGAACAAAACATCTTACCTGCACTCAAGTACTAAGAAAAAATAAATATTAAACAAAAAAATTACTATGCAGTATCATAAAAACATAGTGTCCAATGATAAATACCTTTTTTCATACTATTGCTCATGCTTTTCTTCTGTTACTAAATGCCCTTTTATCCCTCTCCACGTATGTGTTTTCCTTTTTTAAAAAAAATTCAATGCTTAGCTCCAGTTTTATTTTTGTATGAGTTTTTCTTCTATAACTAGACCTCTATTAATCTTTGTAACATTTAATACCAGTGCCTCTCAATTTAAACTCAGTATGAGCTATTGCATTTTATTATTAGTCTTTACCGGTGGCTTTGATAATATGTTTATAAGATTATATGTAACTCTAGGCAAGTATATTAGTTAAGACTAGTGCTCAACCCCTACTAACAAAAAAGGGGTTATTTTTCTTGTTAAACAAGGAAACTGGAAATTAGGATTTCCTACAGTATTCAGCTCAAGGATATAAAAGCTGAGATTACTGTGATTTTCTCAGCCCTTCAGCTATGACCTTAAGATGCCTACTCTAACTATAGAAAAAATGGTTTTCCTTTAGCTAAACAAAGGAAGAAACAATGGGGTAGAAGGGTGCTGCGAAATTAGAAGAAGGGCCAGAGTGAAAACAACTAGAAATATGAAGCGAACAAAGTCGAGAGAGATAAATAAATCTCGTGAGCACCGAGAATACCAGGTAACTAACCTTAGCTGCAACACGTTACTACTCATTACAGAACTACAGTGCTTTTAATAAGGAAAAGAGGAAAATATACATTTGGTAGATCATTCATAGCATCTGCCACAGTAAAAGAATATTTCTATTACTAGCTATTACTTTTCATTTATTGACATTCAATGTAAGTCACTAGAAGAGTGTCCTGCATTTTATATCCTTTGGTGATAGATCTGTCTGTTTTAATAGATATGCCTGTAGTATGCAGAAATGACAAAGCCTATGGCAAATTAACCTTCAAAAAATGAGAGAAAGAGAGAGGTCTAGTTATAAGCTGACCACTGCCAAATTCTAACTTTCTTTATAAAGAGGGTAAGTGATAAGTTCATAAACAGAGACATAACATTGGAAATTGGAAATGTTGGCTTCACAAATTCAGTCGTGATTAAAGAATGTACAGAACAGAATATTTCATGTCTTAGAGATGCATACTTTTTTCCCTTTTCTTTTTCTCCAATTTATTTGAAAAATTGAAGCTCATAATAGCAAGCAAACAGGATTAGCCAACAACATTTTATGCCAGGAGACATAAAACTTCTCAAAACAGAGACACGAACATTAAAGACACTGATATGTATGAGCACATGGGGAACTTCAGTAAAGAACTGAAAAATAAAAAGAAATTTCATACTTCACATACATAAAGTAAACCCATATTTATCTGGGCAAATAATTTGCAACAAAAAAGCCAAAAACATGCAGTGGAGAAAGGAAAGCCTCTTCAAAAAATGGTGCTGGGAAAACTGGAAAGCCACCTGCAAAAGAATGAAACTAGACAGTTGTCTATCACCACACACCAAAATTAACTCAAAATGGATTAAGGACCTGAATAGAAGACCTGAAACAATAAAATGCATAGAAGAAAACCTAGGAACTAAACTCAAGGACCTTGGACTTAAAGAGGGTTTTATGAATTTGAT
>NW_006436298.1:1346008-1433704 GCF_000325575.1 Pteropus alecto
TGTGGGAGAGGATGTGGAGAAATAGGAATCCTCACACACTGCTGGTGGGACTGCAAATTGGCACAGCCACTATGGAAAGCAGAATGGAGGTTCCTCAAAAACTAAGAATTGATCCACCATATGATCCAGCAATCCCTCTACTGGGTATTTCCCCTAAAGACTTAGAAACTCATTCAAAAAGATATTTGCACACCGATGTTCATAGCAGCATTATTCACAGTGGCCAGGACAGGGAAGCAAACTAAATGTCCTACGATAGGATTGGATAAAGAAGATATGGTACATATATACAATGGAATATTGCTCAGCTATAAGAAGAGGTGAAATACTGCTATTTGCGACAACATGGATGGACCTCGAGATAATCATGCTAAGCGAAATAAGCCAGACAGAAAAAGCTGAAAATCACATGATATCACTTATATGTGGGATGTAAACCTAAAAGCAACAAATGAGCAGGACAAACAAACAGAGACTTATGGACATAGACAATAGACTAGTGGTAACCAGAGAGTAGGGTGTAGGGGAGGAGGGGATAGATAGATGGTTAAAGGGAGTCAAATATAGGGGTATAGGGGAAGGCTGAAGTATATATACCAAATATATGGTAGCTGAAGGAAACTGGACTTTGGGTGGTAAACACACAATTAAATATACAGATGTCAAATGATAATGTATACCTGAAAATTATGTAATTGTATTAACCAATGTTACCCCAAAAAACCTAATAAAAAAAGAAATACATAATATCAGAAATGAGCAATTTATTCAATAGCTTAACAGAAGACTGAACAGAGCAGACAAAGGATGAATGAAGGTGATACAAGACAACAAATTATCAAACCAAATCAAAGAAAATGAATAATTAACATAGAAAGTGAACAGTGCTTCTGAGACATGTGGTGCAATATGTGTTCTAACAAAGGAATATTTGAAATCATAAAAAAAGATTGGAGAATGAGGAAGAGGCAAGATACTGGTGGAAGATTTTCCAAATTGATGGAAGATATCAACCCAAAGATTGAGGAAGTTTAGAAGCCTCCAATTAAATAAATGCAAAGAAAATAACACCGATGAAAATCAGTGTCAATTTACTAAAACATATGTAAGGATAAAGAGTAAAAGAAAAAAGAAAGTTGAAAGCAACCAGAAAAATGTTGCATTATATTTAGGAGAACAGTAAGACTGATGGATGACCACTCATAAAAAGCAATACAGGCCAGATGATAATAAAATTACATGTCTAAAGTACTAAAATTTCAAGTAAAAGAACTCACATTGAAATCATCATTCAAAAATGAAGGCATAAAAGCCATTTTCAGACAAAAGAAGAAAATTTGTCTTTAGCAGGCTAATCAGACTGAAGAATATTAAACTTCGAGATATTATCTCTTGAGAGTGTCAAAGCTAAACTGCTAGGTATGTATTTATAAGTTGTAGATGTAAATAGTATGACATCACTAAATTTAAGAGACAAAAGGAATTTTGCTCTTTCAGTTGTCTTACATTATTGATGAGGTATTATAATATTTAAAGATAGACTCTGCTAAGTAAAAAATATATATTGTGATCTCTAGAGAAACCACTAAAATAAAAATTACAAGGAAAAGCTAAAGTTGATACAGAAGGTAAAAATGAAATACTACGAAATATTTAATGTAAAACAGTGCCAGAATCTCAAAAATTATGTTGAAGGAAAAATTAGATATAAGTGAGTATATCCTGTATGATTACATATATGTGAAATTCACACATAGTCATATGTAATGGAAGCTGGTAGATATCAGATAGTACAGACAGTTGCCTGCGAGATTGAGCTTCACTGGTTAGTGATCAGAAAGGTAAAGATATAACCTCTGAGGGAATAGAAATAATCTATATCTTGATTTTTCTTAGTGATAATATGAATATAAACTTGTCAGATACCATGAAATTGTTCACTGAACATCTGATTTTATTATACATAAATTTTTTATCCAAAAATCTAAATGAAAAACAATAAAATTTCTTCATCAGCTATTAGAGGCTATATTAGTTTTCTGTTGCTGTTGTAACAAATTTAACAGAAATTTAGTGGCTTAAAGCAATGTAAATTTATTCCCTTTTCTGGAGATTAGAAGTCTAAAATAGATACACAGGGTTGAGTTCCTCATGGAGGCTCTCGGGGAGGACTCATTTTTCTGTCTTTCCCAGCTTTCAAAGGCTCTTCACATTTTTGGCTCAAGGCCACTTCCTCCATCTTCAAAACCATTACTTCACCCTCTATTTCCATCTTCACATCTCCTTTTTACAACTTTTACCCTCTTGCAACTCTCTTATAAGAACTTTGTGAATTAATATGTTGCCTACCTCCAATAATTCAGATAATCTCCACATCTCAAACTCTTCAGTTTAATCTAATCTTTAAAATGCTCTTTTTTTTTTTTTTGTCATGTAAAATGACATATTCACAGTTCCAGTTATTTGTGTATGAACATATTTGAGGTGAGGGCTGGGTCAGAGGAAGAAAGGAATGATGTGTGGCATCATTCCGTCTTCCACAGAGACCAAATGATCAGAATAATTGAAAACAGATTCCCAGGGTTGCTGACATCAACCTGGAAATGAAAACAGCTGTGCACAAATCAGAACCATAACCAGACTAGTACAGATATTAGAAACAGGAACTGTCAGCAAAGTAAAATCTCAGTCTTTCTATTAAATTCTCCCCCAGGGGTTGAGAGAGGTATGCCTGGGCACAAAAATCTATGACATGCAATTCTGGTGAAAAGGAGCACAGACACCTATACTACTAAATTCCTCTATAGTATTAGTCACTATATTGCGAAAAGCAGTGTAGTCCCCTTCGGGAGGTTATTCCTCCTGTGCATCTCAGTGAATTTACAGCTGTGCACATTTTCAATAGCATGCCCTGCACCAAGTTTGTGCTAGATAAATATTTGACATTAATCTCAACAAAGAGAATGACTATATTACTGTTGATGCCACTGAAATGTATTCAGAGTGATCAGCAGAAGACATTATGCTGTCTGGAGTACCTGCATTACTACTAGGGGCCACCTGGGTTTGAACACATGCCAATTTTATAATATTTAGTCAAACATCTAGCTCTTTCGTGAAAACCAATGTTAAGTCACTGTGTCTCTGAATTTATTTCATTATTTTAAGAATAGTTTTTCTCTTAAAGGAAACCAACCCTTTCTTCCTATTCTTCGTGCCCCCAAATCTATTTTTGACTGGATACTGATTCTGGAGAGGGTAATGCCAAATTAATTAACTTCTCATGAATTTCAAGGCACCTCTTAAAGTTTATACTCAGTAAACCTCATTGTATTAACACTTGGAGTCTGTTAAAATAAGTAGAAAGCTTTTACCTTTTCAGTTTAGCTAACCTGACCAATTTAGCACTTACAGACACCTTTAGCTCCACAAATTAAGCTTTCTGTTCCTCTGGGTCTTTTACTGAGCTTATTTATTCAGCTTAGGTTTATGAGAAGAGTTATCTGTCAGTAAGCTCTTCTTTGAACCTATATATCTCTTGGGGGAATTTTATCTTAGAAGATTCATATACATAATTACTTATTTTCTTTTCAGAAACACAAAGCATCAAGTCATTTTTTACTTTTAAAGCAATATATCATTGCCTAGTTTTTGCTGATAGATTTTTAAATTAACTATTAACTGTTTACATCTCTGTACTCCCCAGAATTAGTGACATAAACATGTCCTAAATTACTAGAGAACAACTGTTTTAAAGAATATATTATTTCTTCTCTGTTTCTCTGTTCTTGGTCAACCAAATATAATGACTAAATAACTGCATGTTATATAATTAAACAGGTCACTGGTGAGGACAATAAATTGAGGACAATATTGGATTTAAAAGGTCACTTCCCCAAGAGTCAGTGAAAGAGTAGTTTCTTTTGTTGTTGTATCAGGCTCATTATGATGGAGAAATCAATTATATTTGCCAGGAATTACATGTAAAATAATAGGAAGCAGAGTTTTCTCTCTTACTCTTGGAGAACACTTAGATCATTTTTCATTAAGAAGTAATTTGTGGTTTGAAGTAGAGTTTTCTAAGCAATCATGAGAGCTTCTTATACACAAGGAAGGAAATGACTTTTTTAATATGTGTGTGCCAAGTTCATGGAAATCAGAGAATCTTTTAAAAGAAGTATAGGACTACAATACAGCAGATGATTTAAAAAACTCCCTTAGACCACTTTCTCTCATCCCCTGGTTTTAATTTTTATTACTTCTAAATAAATATGTTATTGCTCAAAATACCTACACATATCTTATTTGGAAAGTAACAAACTACACAACAAGAGCAATATTATGTAGTAGAAAATATAGAGAAAGAGCTTAAGTGGTATCAGTAGTAGTTACTTTTGGTAGTAAGAAAATAGACTAAAAATTATAAATAACTTGGCTACATTATATTATAAATATTCGAGAAAAGTATGCTTTAATGATTTTGTGTATGGAGGTGGAGTGTTTTGGGATTCTCGAATGGAGAGATGGGACACGGAAGCTATAAGCAGGAAGCAGCGTTTATTGATGCCCGCATTGGCTCAGCGGATTCTTATCCAAAGGCGGAGCCCTGATTGTAACATGGTGGGCAGTTTTATACAGTCTTGTTATCTCTACACAGCTACTGATATAAGGAAGAACATTAATTGGTTGACAAGCTGTGAAACAACTGATGTTAGCTGGAGAGTCCTCGAGATGTGAAAAGGGCAGTCAGTAACGAATTTGTTGAAGCAGGAAATGGCCAGGCAGAGTCAGGCTGCCACAGAGAGCTCCGAATTTTCCTCTCAAATTCTAAATAAATAGAGAAATGGATAAAGGAGTCAGACGTAAGGACATCAAATTATTTTACTAGTTGTAAAGCTGATAATAGGAGACTATTATCTGTACTCCCTTCAATCAACATACCTGCTCAGTAACAGGCAGAGCTGAGCACATACAGATATTTCTTCCATTCAGGGAAAGGATAGTTAGTGCACAGGAGAAGAGAAGTAGTATAACTTGAGAGCAGGCTTCTCAGAAAGAGGGAAAACTATAAAAGAATTGAGCAAAACAGGTTCATTTCCTTCTCTATATATACTAATCAATCTGTTAAAGCACATTTCCTCTCATTGTGAGGATTCAGTAAAGGGCTGTGGAAAAAAAGAGATGAAAGGCATCTCTGAAACCTTTTACTCCAGGGAAGAAAAATTTTCTTCCCCCAGAGAAACATGAGAGGGAGGAATGAACATTTCCTCTTTCAGTAGAAAGCATCACAAGAGGGTGGAACTGGAGTCGCCCTATAAAGAGGTACTCAAGGCAAGAGCATTGCCTGCTAATTGGTGTGGAGGCGGGGAAACAAAGTCTGTATGAGCAGCAAGACTTTGTTGGAACGTTTTCTCCAGGAGAGTAGGTTCTTTGTCTTGATATTAGTATATTTCTTAGCACCAAGAATTAAAAGCTGCAGGTACTAAACACTCAGTAAATAGATTTTGAATGAAAGGAGGTAGCAGCCAATTTGTGACGGTTTTAAATTTGAGACTTAAGAATTAGAATTTTACTTTAGAGATGTGTGCAGATTTTCAAGCAGGGTCTGACATGAATAAAATGTAATTTTAGGAAGATTAATCAGGCAATGCTTTATGCAATGAATTGCATTACCAGGAGTCTTGAGGGAGGGAGTTCAATTAGCAGATAATTGCAATAGCCTTAGGATGATCTGATGGTGGCTTTATTAAAGTAGAAAAGGGTGGGTCTGGAAGAGAGGAAAGGACAGTTATGTAAAACGTCATGGAGGAAAGCAGGCAGGCCTTGATAAATGGCTAGAAGAGGGAGTAAGGGGAAGAATGATCATCAACTGACTCATTATTAATTGAGCACTTATTGTGATGTAGGACTCTTGAAGGAGTAAATTTAAATTTGTGAAATAATTATTCTTTTAGTGGAATTATGATGCTTACAGGGAAAAAGCTCACTGGAAAACAAATGAAGATGTCAAGCCTGGATTCTGGGGGTAAATGGTATATCTGTGCAGAGATAGTAAGTACCTAGAAATGTGCAAACAAATGCAGGCTAAAACTTTTTTTGTAACTAAGAGATCAAGACAGCAAAATAAATTCCTGGAGATGCTAATTTAGTAGGAATATGGACTCAGATTTTCATGTTGTTTTGAGTCTTATGATTTGTTCTGAAAACATATATCAACAAGTATTATGTCAGTTTTATCTTTAGTATTTCAATCACTATAAAATTCTTTATAAATGTAAATATAAAATAATGATATTAAGAAATACACAATCTTTGAATAACATAACTATTATATTTACATTGTTTAAGTCCAGGATAACAACTAAGCAATATAAATATGTATATAGAATACAAAAGTTGCAAATTTTAAAGAAAAAGAATTCAGTAAAGGGCATTAAAACAGATTCAAACTGGATTGAACACACAGGTGATGTATACTGCAACAAGGAGATAATTTTTTAAAAAAATTGAATGCTTGATCAAATTTACTTCCTTGCTCAAAAATCATAAAGAAATATAAAGAAATAAAATAAATATTTTTCTCGTTATTTAATTGTATATATAATGATATGTAAATTTTTTCTGATGTAATTTAATAGTACTCAATGTGTCTAAAACCGGACACTTCATAATGACAAGATCTTGTTTTGTTTTGGGTTTAGAAACAAAGGTTTTGAATACAACCAAAGGTCTCTAATTCTCCTTATTTAAATTTAAAAGCTAAATGAAGACATTATTGTGGTTTAATCTGCACTTTGAAAATGTGTCAGCTTTTGCCCTTAAGTTCATTCATAGAATCCTATAAAAATGACTTTCTAAGAGAAAAAGTGAATATACAGAAGTTTAGGTCTTTTGCACCATTAAGGCTCATTGGTACAATGCAACTTCATTAGATTAATTTTTTTAAAATAATTACTGCACGTAATGGAGAATGCTCTTTGCCTTCCATTTCCTCTAGTTTTATAATTTTGTGTTGATGAAAGTACAATAAATAATGTTAAACAACAATTCCTTATCTAGAAAATGTAACCATTGTTTTCTTTGTTAACCAACAAAGTCCTAAAATCTTTAGAAATAGTAATAGATATTTTCTGATTTTTCATTATTATCCACACTTAAATATGATGGTTCTAGGAATCAACAGACACTTCGCCAGGTCATGGAAAGAAATATGCAAAAAATAATAACACAGCCAAATTGACAGCTTTTAAAAAAATAATAGACAATATAGTTTTAATGTCAATTAGTACTTTGAGTATACTTTTAAAGTTTATCTTTTGATTAAGCAGATAAATTTGTTTATGAGCCTGCATTTCTTTGAGGTCTCTAGCAGAAGTCAATACATGCATTAAGCAAGATAGCATTGAAAGAGATTTTCTACTCATTAGAGTGAATTTGTTTGGACTATCTCAGTCTTTCTGTGAGAGACAAGAGAGGATGCTTTCCTCTGAAGCTGACTGTAATTTCGTATATGTTGTGATGTCTCACATTAAACATGGCCAAGGCAGGAAGAGCGATACTCAATATGCTCAGAGTCACGCTGCTCTAGATGCACATGCCCTTGGCTTTTTGCACACACCATACATACGTGTATATAGGCCAAGGGCATTTTGACAGCTGCTTTCCAAAGCTGGAAAGCAAGAGTGTTTGCTTCAGGCAACAGCCAACGAATTCCAACTGCATCCGGGTTTCAGTCTGTTTTCAGTGAAAAATTGGGTTCAGGGACAGAGTCAGTGCTGGATGTATTCCTCCTATTGTAATCCAAAGGACTCCCATGCACACTATCTCCACACCTAAAGGCAGGGAAATAGGATGAACTTTATCATTTTAAAATTAAACTGAAATAAATGTAAATGTCTTAAATATAGATAAGTACATGACCAGATTTCTAATTATTTATACTGGGAAATAGTAGTGTCTTATTTCATTATTGTAATTTTATTTTCTGGTTATGTATATGAACAAGTACAAAACATTGGTTGCAAAAACAACATTATACATTGATTAAAACGAAAACCTTGAACAGAACTGTATTGATTATAATCAGGGCTTTTGCATTGATTTCCAGATTATTTCTGGATATTCTTGGGCTGTTTCTAGAAAAATTGTAAGAGCAGTACCCTTCTTGGAGATGTTCTTCACATGGCTTAGAATACACATGGCACTGTAATTCTCTACTATTCAAAACTCTTCTCTCTCCTTTGTATTTCTTCTAACAGCCTTATTCTCCTGTATGTGATGATATAAAATAGCTAGATTACTAATTTTACTTCTTGGTACTACTGAATTTTAAGAAACCCAAGTAGGAAACATCAAAGTCATATTTAACTTCTTCCATTCCTGTGCCCCCAGATCCCATGCCATTTCATAATCTACCAATGAGATTTCTCATTTCTATAAAATTATTTTTAGCCACTAGAGCTCTCTTTCTAAAGTGCTGCTTTGGTGCTCAAAAGCCTTTCCTATTGCCTAGAAATTAGAATAAAATATTCCTTCTCATGGATCTGTCACTCATCTGAGAAATTTTTATAAAAATAAGAGTCAAAATAGACATATTTAAAATGTGCTAAGTATTATTTTTACCCATAGAAGTTAAGGAACAATAATTGATAGAAGAGGTGATATTTAATCTTGGCATTAAAGAATAAATAGAAGTTTAGCAGGTAAAATTGGAAAATCAAGAGAGCAGAAGAATATTCCAGGTATGGAGAAATCATATAAACAAAGACAAAATTACTTCAAAATATGGTATGTTTTGAGGAAGTTATATTTACATTGAGCAACATTTCCCAAAATTTGTTTCAAGGAAAGTCCTGCAAGAGATCCCATGAGAAAAAATAGGAGGCTGGTGAGATCCATGGCTAACTTAGTCTGTGAAATTCAACATCTTATGTTTGTTTGTCTTTTGAAACTAATAGTGAGTTAACATATTAAAGCCTCTGATGGTCTTCACTTTTATTTAAAATTTATCCAGAATTATGTAAATATTTTACCATAGAATCATACTTCCTTTTTAAAAACATGACAGCTTTTAATATTACTTTTAACTAATATTATATAAAAACTGCTTTGGAAAATTGAACTGAATAAACACAAATAATTTCTGAGGTTCTTGCACTGAGACAATTATAAGGGTCATGACATAACAAAGACAATTGTTATGCAGCCTAAAATACTCGGTAAGAGTACACACATAGTGTGGCCTGATATAGAATGCACTGTATTAAAGACATTGAATTTTCTATTTACTCTTATTTTAATATAGTATTGAAAATTTGGCAACATGAATTACAAACTATGACATCTTCTTTCCCAGCATTGAAGGAGATGGGATTGGGGAAAGGGCCAGTCAGAGGTATAAGGCACTGGTCACTGGAGCTGACATTAACTGACATTAATATATTAATTCCGAGAATAAATTTTAAATAAAATTTAAATTAAAAAGAGAATTACCAGCATCTGTATTGCCAAGAACAGCGAGTAGTTAATTACTATATTGTTTCAGTTGCCCAGTTGAGTATCATTGAGAGCAGAAGGGATCAGAATTAAGCAATGGTTTATCATGCTGCATTCACATGGGTTAAGGACCATCTTGGAATTTTATCCCCTTTCACCACTTAGTTACTATCAAATAAATTTTTATATTATCCTAAATTCCTTTTCACTTTCCAGAGACAGATACCACTCAGGATAATTTTACTTGACTTATACATGCAGATCTAACCTATGTTCTAATGTAACTTATCTAACATCTCTAGTGGTTCCTTAGGTGGGAAACATGGGTAATCATAGTAACTACCCCTGTGAAGTTTGGCATGGATTAAACAAAATAATATATGAAAAGTGTTTAATACAATCTCAGGAACATAATCACTAGATACATATTAATTATGGTGTTGATTACAATTACGTTGATGTTATTTCTAAAGTCTTCTCAAGTGAGCATGATTTGTAAATATTTATATTTATAATTGTTTGGCTTGGGATAAATAATTGTTTGGCATGGGAAAGACACTTGGTCTGGTTAAAGCAATTTCAATCTGTGCAATCATTTATCAACCATGTGAGAAAGAGCTTTTTAACATGATTCTCTTAATTTGAAATGCTATTTTGCAATATTATTTGATATCATTTAACTTGCTGGGTTACAGCTCCTAAGTATGTCTTGAGTTGAAATCCTTGCCTTAGAGATAATTTCTTTGGATTTGTTTGATCTATATCACCTAGGCGAGGTAGACAAAAATGAAGAAAAGATGAAGATGAAGAAGAAGAGGAGAAAAAAATAAATAAATGCCCTCATCTTCATGAGCAACAGAGGTTAATTTTCTTCTCTCTAATTCAGATATTTACCATCCTTGGTAATTTTTAAAGATTTAGGTCAGGAGATGAGAAGAAAAAACTCTGAATTTTGGGATGCATTTCTTGGCTTCCAATGTCCTTCTCACAGTGTTCTTTTTGCACAACACACCTGATTATTTGGCAAAGCCTCCCATTATTCATTTATTTTGAAATATAGATATTATAAGTCACTACTAGGGCATGGTAAAGGAAACCTATAGAAATAATGATGGAAGTAGACATACTACTGCTGCAAAGCAGGGGAATATATCTTTCCTGGCAAAGGAAAAACATTTACATGAAAGATACGCAGACTTTAATAAATATGAGATGTGAAAGCAATATTTTTGCACAGAAGGAATTGCTTAATTCAGAGAAGATGAACATGAACTCAGTGTTTAGTTTCTGGTTAATTAGAGAATACACATATTAGGCTCAAGTTCATAGCTATCCATCACATTACAATTCTCCTAGCTGCTATGGACATTCCATTCTTTGTTTCCATTCCCCTGTTTTTGTTTGTTTGTTTGTTTATTTGTTTGTTTTTATCATGGCTAAATAATTTAAAGATAGAGTAACATACCCAGGATGTTCCTGGAAGGGTTGTTCCTTCCTTAGAAGGGAATTACACTTTCACTCTAGTCTAAAAGTAGAGTAATAACCTTAAGATGTGGATAGTGCATCCTGCTTTATCAAATACAGAAGTAGGAAGGAATAAAGATAATTCAAAAATATAACCAAAAATGAATAAGAGAGTCTCTTGGCATTCTGGACCATGATTTTGTCATTCCTAGAGCCAGAGTTATTCTATCCCTCCTAAAAATTTGGTTAAGTTGAATACATAACTGTGTCCTTTAGGTTTTAGTTAGTTTAAATTGCCACGTAAAATGTCTTCAGTAATAGAATTGTGAAGATTGAAAAAAGAAACCTCATCTAAAATTGGACTAGGGAAGACCTATAGAGGGAGCTTGCATGCTCTACTACTCCTAGATCAATTATCCCAAACAGGAAACCATCAATTACACCAAAAAGGAAGATGACATTAACTGAATGTCAGTTAATTGAGATACAGACCCCAACAGGAAGAGGTGTAACTTGCACCCCTAACCAAGAAGTGCAACTACTTTACTATTTTAGTAGAAGAAAGATTTTCTTCTTCCCCAACGACAAGCTCAGTCAATGAAAATGTCACAGCTTAGCTAGTGAGAAGCCATAGCTATCTGAGTCTCCTTCAATAAATTTCCATTTCCTTCTTTATTCCACTCTCCATTCTATAAAAGTCTTCTATCTTGGATAACCTCTAGGAGGATCTCTCCTCTTGATAGAGGAAATGCTGCCCAATGCATGAATCATTTAACAAAGCCAACTAGATCTTCAAATGTACTTAGTTAAATTTTGTTTATCAAGAGAATGATGGTAAAATGAATAGTAATTTTATGGTATATGCTGGAGCTTCTGGAGCTGGGTTTTTTTTTTTTTTTTCAGTTTATAATTTTGTCTTAATATCTTTATTTACTATAATTTGAACACATTTAGTCAACAATTTATACACCTTATTGAAAGAAAGAGTTCCTCAGTTGTCATCTGATTCATCTATAGTGTTAAATTTTTAATTTCCTTTATTTTTTATTGCATTAGGGTTCTTTTCATTGCTACTATTAAATCTGTTGCTTAGATGACAATAAGTTATTTATTGATAAACAGTTAAACAAAATATATCGAATATTTTTATGATATAGTACCTATAAAATATTTTCTCTTCTGAATGTAATATTATACATATTCAAATAGATAGTGAACATAATATTTCTCAAACAAGGAGTATTTTAGCTCTGAGACATTGCATGTGATTCTCCAGTTGCCATGATAACTACTTTTTATTTTACAAAAGCACAGATGTACAAAGCAAGAAAAAATAGACAAGAAAATGGCAAATTTTCCAAAAAAGGCACATTTTATTTAATCCAAACATGAGTTTCTTTTCTTTGCAACTGATAACTTTTGAATCTTTATTAAAAATAAAGCATAAAGAGAGATTTTAAACTTTAGATTTTGTAATACATTTTTAAGTAAAAATCTAGCAAGTATGGATTATGTACTAAATGACCTTGGGTAGTATCAGAAGCTGCCTAAAATCTGATTAGTCATTCTCTGCATTATCAGGTTTCATTTTAGGCATTGATGAGATTTACAAAATGCTTCTCAAATCTATTGTGGTTGTAGAGAATGGCCATCATGAAACAAAAGTGAAGATACATTTTGGGTTTGCCTCTATTGCCTGAAATACTAACTTGTTTCATTCTCTTTAACAAAGTATCACGAATGTGCTCTACTCAGCAAGGAATGATGTGCTTCTTTCTCACCCTTGCAGATTCTCTAGTTTCTTCACAATAATACATTAAATATAAAATAACTAAAATATATTAAATGTAAAAAAAAATTATAATCGAATTTTGAGGTCAATTCTAAAGAAGCATTGAGTTTTGCTTGAAAAGCCAAACCTCGAGTTTGACTTGACTTTGCTTCAGAATTATATATTTGTTTATTGCTATGAGAATTTCTAATCCAGTTTAAACAAATTGTCCAACTATATCTAATCTCTTAGTTGTACAACTGTATGTGGAACATCCTTGAGCAAATACAATTTTGATATATCCTCAATCATTATTTGATATCTGTTTCTTAACTATCTGAAAATTAAGATTCCTCCATGTGCTCAATAGCAAGACTCCTCACAGAGCTCAATAGCAAGGTATTTCTCTTTAAATTGATCCTACGTCAAAGGTAGTTGGAAGACATTTTTCTAAACATCTATCCAATTACTGGCAAGGACAGTATTGTTCTCTCAAGAAATACTGACTGGGTTTTCGTATGTGAAATTCCACACCTTTAACTAAGTCTATAAAAATGTAGAACTCATTAGTATCTCTTTTGCCAGTTTTGCCCCTTAAATTTTCTCATCCTCAAATTTCACAACATTGCCCTTTCCTTCCAGAGAAGCCAGTGTCCAATCTATGTTGAGGTCCCCTGAGTGTATGGTGATAAATTCTTTGAAATGTTTGAGAGTGTGGCTAAAAAATAAATAAAATAAGCAGTGACTGTCTTTCTACCCATATCCTGAAATTAAATAATCTGTAATGAAGTCACAGAATTAGTATATGTGCAATCTATAGCTTTAAGGGAGAAAAGAGGAAAAATTGCTATGGAAAATAAAATCCGATCTACAAAACGAGTCAATTGCATTTCAGCATGTTAATTCTGTATTTCCTGCATTTGCTTTTTAAAACTGTCTCTCCACCTGCTAGAGACATGGACAAAATTACAAGCATTCTTAGAGCTTCGTTACTTGAAAGGTGGTTCATGGATCATAAGCATCAACTTCACATGGAAGCTTTTTTAGAAATGCATAATCTTAGGCCCTACTCCAGATGTGCTCACTCTAAATCTTCATTTTAGCAGAACACTTGGGTGATTGTCATGCACATTAAAGTATGAGAAGCACTGCCCTAGAGGTGAGATCGATATTTATCACTTGCCACCCTCTTCTGCCCAGATCCTCAAGTGATCACAAACAAAACATCTAACAGCTCAAATATCTACCTCCATGTGTTTAGACATATAGACCAATGTAAACTGGAGTGAAAGATGTGAGCAAACCCATGTGATTTTTATATGGCACATGGTACTCAATGCTTTCACATACCTTTTCTTATCTAACCTTTGCATCAATCTTTGGCAGGTACCCTGATCCTGTAGGAGTGGAAAACTTTTCCCTTCTGTTCTTCTAGGTCCTTTGTCTGCTCTAATAATTAAATTGACTAAAACAGATTAACAGGAGAAAAACGAATTTAATTTTATACATATTAGAGCCCCATAAAAAAATTATGAGACTCAAAGACAGTCAGAAATTTGAGGCTACATATTATCCTGAGCTAAGGAGAAGGAGCGTAGGTAGAGGTCTGGGACTTTAAGAGAGAGGAAGACAATTCACAGAAGAGTGAGAAGAGCAAATGTTTGGTAAACAGATATTTGCTCTGCCATACAGCTAAGTCTTTCTGACATAAAAAGTTATCTCTGGCAATAGCTATCTTCCTGGTACAGGTTCTCCTATTCAAATTGTTTTAAGCAGTTAAGAGAAGGGTAAAAAGTTTTTCTCAAGTCTGTTGGGTCTTAATTGCCGTTAGCAGAAAACAGTCTACACGCCAAAGTGGTGGTACATTTTGGAGTGACATATTCTGTTTCCCCTCAACCCAAACTGTTAATATTGTTGTTGTTGCTTTTTTTAATATTTAAATTTGCATAATAATGAAACAGAGGCTCAAAAAAGTCAATTAAGATCAAATGACTTTCCTAATATTATATGACTAGTAAACACTGAACTATTTTATGATTGTTGAATAGCTGCCTAATTGATCTCACTGATTTCAATTTTACTATACTTTATTCTGCTACCAGAATAATTTTTCTCATATGTATATCTAATCTTACCAGTTACCTGCTTGAAATCTGTGATAGATTCCCATATGATTTAGGAGAAACTCTTACTGACTTTTCCTTGCATATCTTTCTTTTTGCATGTGTTACTATAATTTTACACTTTTAGAATTATTCTTGCATTTATAGCTCCTGTGTTCTTTCTGCTGCTAGAACAATCTTCCTCTTTTCATTCGAATGGCCAATTTCAATTCCTTTCTTAAAACCTGTTTTATCTCATCTTCTAAGAAGCCTCCCCAAACATCTCAATTTGATATAAATGTATCCTGCATCTAATTTTGTCAGTCCTTATCCCATGCTATTATAATTATTTCTTTCCTGTTATCTTTAACACTGGAACTAAAAGCTTTTGAAAGGAACAAGCATATCTTTTTTTTTTTTCTTTTCTCAGCAGCTTTTAGCACAGTACTTACCCTACAACAAGTCCTAAATGAATGTTTATTGTATAAAGTAAGGTGTTGCAAAAATATAGTAAGACAGGATGGACCTGAAAGATCACTATTTAGATCAAGTAATGATACTTCAGAGAAACTGAATTTGGTCCTAATCCTAAAACATTGTGGTTTTTTCTTCTGCCTTCTTGTTACCTTCATGATACCCACGAATGCCGTATTACTATCAGAAGGAGAGTCAAAAGTAGTCAGGTGGACCTTCTTCTTGATAATAGCTGGAAAAGATGAGGAGGTTCTATTCAATAAAATAGTATTTGGTTTCCATATTATATAAAATTTGAAAAAAAAATAGGCTTTATTGAATTTTGTTGTGATAGGCACATTTTGATACTTCATAGTTGTCTAGTTAATCCTAATTTTCAAAACCTGTGAGGTTTATATTGTCACTCATTTTATGGATTAGTAAATTGAAATTTAGAGAGGTTGTTGAGTTGCCCAAGGTCACACAGGCTGAAGATGACAGAATCCTGGGCTCAAGCCCAGGTCTTTCTGATTTCAGAATTCTGAAAACTCTCCACTCTTCTGCGTTATCACTTTAACTCAGATTAAACTTTAAAAAGCTCAACAAAGTTCTTCTAGAAATGGTGTTCCTGTAGCCATGCTGTAGGCAAGAGTGGGTCTGTCCTTCTGCAAGCTTTCTGAGCTGATAATTTATACTGATTGGAGTGGGTATAGGGGGAGGAAATAATGCTTTACATCACAAATGAAAATAATATTCTTCACATGATCTTCACTGATTCCTTCAATAAGAAGTTCTCTAATTTATATATTCACATTCTATTTAAGCATTTTGGTACCTATTTTGAAAATTTTCACTGGTAACACATTGCTTCCCACTTATCCTTGAGTAACTTTCCAGAGAATCTCAGATATATTCTTGCCATTTGAATTGAAATCTTTGGAAGTCCAAGGAATGTTGCCTCTCACCCTCAGTTTCTCTACTTGTAGGCATTTTTGCTTTTTCCAACAAATAGAGTTCAGTGTTCACAGAGACTGTGACTGGTATGCTGAGACAGCTCATTATCATACCTAAGTGAGCCACAACCATAAGTCTATGTGGCACAACATTTTTGTCAATAATTTAAATCTAACTAAGGTAATAAAGACCTATAGAGTGTTGACATTATTTAATTATTTTAACATATTCCATTACTTAATATTCCCTTAGATTTCACATGTTAAATTTCAGTCTACAATGAATTTTGGAGCCAAGTTTAAAACTCTCAAAATAGAATTTTAATGGAAATGCTAAGATATTCTCAAGCATAGCTACATAAAAGCTGCAGCTTTTTAAAAAACTATTTCCATCACGGTTTTAAAAACATATGGCAGGTCTTTTTTGGAAGTTTTCTGATGGTATGTAAAATTTGTAGTTACAAATATTCTACCATTTAAATAAGCTCACTCAACTTCACCTTTCTGAATTAGCAGAACTTAACTATTCATTGTCAACTGATTCATGAATATAGAACCAAGCTTAATTTGGAACATATGGCCTAAAGATAATAAATTTAAATGCCTGATGTAAAGTAAATTAGAATTGGGATTGTAATGCTGATAGCTTTCTCTACAAGACTCTTATAACATCTGTCCAGAAACTTTAATTTTTTTCAGTTGTTTTTACACACATGCTGCTTCAAATCTCTATATATGTATTGAACTTTCCTTCAAGAGAATAATTAGAAATGTTAGTTATTATTTAAGAATAAAATGGCATATGCATGAAAAATAAAATTGTACAATTATCACTTTTAGAAGAACCTTAATTTTATGAATAGACCAAAAAACAATATTAAGAGGAAAAATTGTTGGTTGAGATTTGAGGAGGTAAAATGCTTCTAAATGGATTTTATATCAAAAACAATCACTATATCAGATAAAAAACATCTTTCCCTTCTAAGCTTTCTCATGCTTAACAGGAACTAGAATTTAGAAACCAAATTTCCCATTATTTTCTCTAAGTATGGTTAGATTCCACCTATAAGAGGTATTCTCAAAATATTTGGTAAATGGAAGAAAATCAGACATAACTGTTTTTCAGTCAACAGCTGTGAGCAAGCACATAGCTTTGGCAGATGTCAGTCAAGAGTTTTTGCAGCAACTTGCGTGTGTTCACCTAAGAGTTATCTACTTCACTGTGGTAGTCCTCTGAAAACATCGATGACAATTTTCTATAATCCTTATACTCTCTGGTTCTGTAAAAATCTAGTAGGAGTTTCCTGATTTCACTGCTCTTAACTTTTCTAACAATTACATAAACCTCTCATTTTTGGTATTAAATCCCTTCCTATTTGAAATACTTCTAGTAGTTTCCACATTCATGAGTTAACTGACACATGTACTATGTGAACTTGTGATTTGCTTGACAAAATTAGACTAGATTTCTGTCATTTGGAAATATTAGTATATTTATACAAATGTAAACCAATGTTTTTCAATAATTTAAAGACTTTTCATCAACAATTTTTGTTGATATTTGATTTCAAAAGAAAAAATGTGTTAAAAGATCATTGACAATAATATCATGAGAAATTACTGCTATTATGGATGGATTCTTAGCCACTAATATTTACAATCAAAGCCCTTGTGTTGTAGAACTTTAGAATGCATCATTCATATCCCATATCCTATATAAATGGCACCCTGAAGTTGTGTAAGGACTACACATAATGGCCCTATTTCATTACGACACATAATGGCCCTATTTCATTACTATTTCAGTTAAAGTCATGTTTCCAAATGTTACAAAATTTTTTAATAGGATACAATTATGCCAGTCTAGTTTTCTTAATTAAATCTACTCATATGTATATGGTTGAATATGTGCGCGTGCGTGTGCACGCACACACACACACACACACACACGAGTTTTATATTTGCTTAAAGCCATGTGCATAAAATAGGAGTTTCATATCTATTTTGTTTATTAAACAAATGTGTATTAAGTGTGTGCTTTATGCCAAGCACTGTGCTAACAGTTGCATATATACTGAAGCACAAATAAGGTATTTTTTGTTAGATAGCTATAATCGAAAATAGTAATAAGTTTTGAAAGAAAGTACCAGGATACTGAAAGCTGTAAGATATTTAAGAGAGCACATACCTGATCTAGTCTAGAGGATATAAAGAGAGGAACTCACTGAGCAAACATTTTCCTACAAAATTTCCCTAAGCGAGTAATATTTGAGCTGAAACCTGAGGATAATGTATCATCGGGGGTTCAGCCAGGGAAGCAAAGTCATTATAATGGTTATGGAGTCAGGGATACAGTATAGGTATGAAATCTCACAGAGTCATGCAAAGAGATAAGGGAAGTGAAGGGCAGAAGGGAAGAATTAGAGGATAAGAAAAACAAGTTACTAACTTCTGTCTGAAGTTGCTTTCTTGGATGAACTAGTCAAATCCTGCAGAAAAATCTGAGAAACCACGAAAACCCAGCCCCCTGAATGGAGGTGTGAAGGGAAATTCCTAAAGACTTTGAGAGAAAGCTGTTATTCCTATGTAACTTCTGCCTCTGTTTAGGGATTGCTGTTATCAAGTTCTCAGCAATTGAGTAGAAGAGATGGACAGAGTGGTGGAGAGTAAGAACAAGCTGGAACTCACCAGGGACCTCCACATCTCTCTGCCATCTCTGTAACCACATAAAAACTTTAGAGTATAATGGCTGTTACCTCACTTTCACTTCTCAAATCTCCCACAAGTTGCTCTTTGGGCCAACTCTAACCAGAAACCCAACAGGAAAAAGATTTTAGGCAATGGCTGATAGAAAAATATGGTATATATAAGTGGGGGTTAACTAAATGAGGATTTCAAGAATAGGGCAAACAGAAGCTAGAAGCAGAGAGTTCAGTATAGGGTATTCAACACATGTTTTTTAATACAGGGTAAACCTTGCTTTATACAACTTTTGATCAAAACTTTTATTTTCTAGTTTGATTTTTATGAGAATTCAAAGCTGGATTTAAGTACCTCACATAAAAGTCTTTTAAAAAGAAACAAAAGAAATCAATATCACAAGCATAGATAATAAAAGGAAAATCTATACTTGTTATTTCTGACTTTTTTAAATGAACGGTATTAATAAAAGGACAACTTGAGAGAAGAAATGGTAACTGAAAGAGCTGGCAGTTTAGATCTGTATTAAGCATATTTCATAAAAGGTAAAGTGATCCTGAATTAACTCTCCTCAGAATATCTTGAAAGACATACATATTTGCCTTCTTTCGGACAATTTCCTTTTTGTTTGAGCCCATAAAATAATTCGGTTTCACATTCCTGCACAGAATTTTTATGCATGATGGAATAAAGTTTTATGTTATGTGCCCTATGCAGTTAGCATTTCCGGAAAGGGGAGTGTCCCAAAGATAAAAGAGGATGATAAGTATTTATTTGATATTAAATTCAGTTGATAAATGATCATTTTTTTCTTCTTTTAATTTCCACTCCCTCTCAATTACCATTTGGCTATTAATTCTATAATCTATAGTGACTTTGGTAATTTTTATCAAAATATTTAATTATTTATTATATTTGATGAGGTGAGACTATAAAAGCATCACTTTTATACTTCCATAACAAATACTGAGCAACAAGTGAAAGAAACCAGCCATTGAAAGAACAGAAAAATAGACAACTATCTCGTAAAATCAGAGCTGTTATTCAGACTAGAAGATACTGTACCATTTGGATTTTGTTCAATTTTGATGAAAATTTCTGTGAGAAACCTCAATACCATATGTTTTGTCTCATTTAATCAATGAAATTGAACCAAAAGAAAAATCAATAAAACATCATGGAAAAGTAGTTAGTATGTAATTTTAAATTTAAATTAACACAGCAGTAGTAACATCAGATCTCCTTTTTATGTTTTCTCTTTTCGGGAAGTATAAAAATGAGGTAATTGCAATTTATAGATCTCATGAATATTTCCCAAATCAAATGTGGGTTATTATAAGAAAAAGTAAGAAAAGACCATTTTCTCATGTTATTTTTTTAAGTAAAAGTTTTCCTTTTTTTTTATTTCTGTTTTTGTTTGCCAGATCTACACACAACTACTATGTGTCTATACCAATTTTTGTCAGTGATATGGTAAATGCTACAATGATCTAATATAGTCAATGAACTGTTTTCTGTTTAATAATAGTGAGGAAAGTCTTCTATGTAACTCCTTAGACTCTTTGCTCTTAATCAATCTGTATTCTCCATTTATACCATCCTTCGAAGGAAAAGTCATATGATACAGTGAATATATAACAAATACCAAAATATTTTTAAACCAGAAGGAATAGGTACATGTTCAACAAGCCACAACCTCCTAACAAAGTACAAGGCATAAAATTCTTCTCTTTTATGTACACATGGATTGCTTTTCAGTATGAGTTAATAATGGTGAACTCAATCTCTGTTCAAATACTTACTGAGGATATTTAATAAACTAATCCAAGTAAGGTTATCATAAATTCTATATATGTCACATTTTCAATAAATGTATAGTATTAAAATAGTATTGCTGTATTATTTTATATATACCTCCAGAGAATTCTTTCAATATTTTTATGTAGGTTATGTACATAATTATCAGCAGATATACTGTCTCTTGTGAATGTCAGTCAAGTCACATTTGCCTAAATACTTCAATTCAATTTAAGAAATATACATTGAGTACCTACTTTGTGTCATGTACTTTTCTAAGTGCTTAGAATAAATCAGTGGATAAAATGAACAAAAAATGTCTGCCTTGTAATCTTCCATTCTAAGTATTCTTAAATATTTTCATCTACATTTTTTACCTCAAATCCAATATTATTAAAATTAAATTAGTCATTTTCAGTATAGGTGTTATTATTATTATCTTCCCTGTTTTTGAAAACACCACAACCATTTGAACTGAATTTCTAATGTTTTCTGTCTTTTTTACGATTAATTTCCAATTCTGTCAATTCATCATTTATAATTATTTTTATGTTCATCTTAGTAAATAGTGTTTTCTGTTTCCTCTTATCCATTTTTTTGTGTTTGAGCCATTAATTTATTGAATAAGCACATATTAAACATTTACATTTTGTGTTATATATCGTGCCTGAAATATTACAATAGTTTCCTAATTGACTTCCTTATCTCTGTAAACTTTTCTAATCTATTCTACACATTATTGCAAGATAAGTTTTTTCTTTTAATACTATTTTCATCAGTGTCAACATTCTTTCCATTAGCTATGAATGACACTCATGTGCCAGAAGGATAAAGTTCATTGCTGTTAAGTGATAGCAACTTCTTGATATTTTCTTGTCCCAATTCCTGTTTTAACTGGCTTACCTTCTTACTTACAGGGTGGGTCTCTTTTACCAGCCCTCAAATGCACCTTTCTAGCTTTCTTCTTTGCATTTTTTTTTCTAATGCAAAACTACTTTCTCCATTTCTCTATCCAAAGCTGAGCAATCACTCAAAACCAAGCTTAAATCTTATCTCCTTCATGAATTCTTTCCTACCCATTTCAATAGTATAAACTGTCCTATTACATTTCAATATCACTAAGCACCTTTATTTTATACTTAATTTTACACTGCTTGAATTTCTATCTGTAATTTTGTCTATCAGTGTGAGGCATACCTCATAGATGTTCAATATTACTCTTAATTTATATTACACCTATTCTTAATGAGATTAATTCACAAAGATTATAAATCAGATGACAATCAAAATAACTGAAAGTTATTAGATGAGAAATTTGGCATCTTATAAATTAATGCTAAAATAAGGAGCTAAGGATAAAAACCTATATTGAGACAAGAACATGTTTATCTATTACCATAAATTTAACTGCAGACTCCAAGTATCTAAGAGAAAGGGTTTCATGGTTGGTTTTATGATTTCTGGGATATTAATAAAATAGCTAAAATATTGCTCAGAATTACAATTATGTTATTGAAACCAAAGAAAGGAATTTCTATGTATCCTCAGAGGGTATGCAGTATATATGTACTGAATATCTTCCATCATGTAAAATACAGATATTAGTTACTTAGTTTGTTGTTGTTGTTGTTGTTGTTTTTTAATAATAGTTTTTCAAACTAAGATAATGAGACCTGGTCAAAACATAACAGTAAATAATATTACACTGGGATTAAACTGAATCTATTTCATATATGCAGCTCTTATGTAGCATGTGTAATTCTAATAAGAACTTTGGAATACCTATATGAGATAATGGAAGATCTCTTAAATTCCTCATAATTCTGTAGTTTAAGGAATTTTCAGTAGTAATTTGACTGAGATCAATTAACATCCTATATGCTGTCAGTAAGATTTAACCACATTTATGATAAAAAGCATCAAATTAGACCAAAGAAGTAATTTTTAATTGTCAAAGGAAACAATCCAATAAAAATATATAAATACAATGAACTTTGTTGCCAAAGAAGCAATAAAAATATATGAAGAAAAACTGATACAAATATAAGAACAAGTTGAAAACAAACAAAATTATAGTAAAAAGTCATCAAACCATTGATATTTTTAACATCAAAGTGTGAAAATTAGTCAATTTAATGATGCCCACACAAGCAAACCTTGCAAAGCAGAGTCAGGGGCGGGATCCTTATTTAAGATAGAATAGATGTTTGTTCTACATATTAGACAATTTAAAAAAATTATTAACACAAAGTTATTTTTTTTCTATGTTAAATCAGAATGTGCCTCTGTCAAAAGTGGAATGTGAAAAAGACTGTGTCAGAATGGCTACATTGAAAACACCTTATCAGATGTCATGTTCCTAGAGATGTTTGAGGTAAATCTGGTATTTGGAGGTAATCTCATATTTTTTTCACCAGAATTTGTATCAGACATTTTTCTTTATCCTTGAAATTCCATTTTTCACATTATGTCTGTTAGGAGGTTTTAAAATAATTTTTTGTTAATAATAATTTTTTTTTAATAATTTCCTTCATTTTAATGAAGTATTCTTTCATATCTTCAAATATGTTCTCTGGTTTACTTGTTAGTTCATTTATGCAGTCACATCTGTTACCAATCTAATGGATCAGCCTTATCTATCTTCCATGCAAATCATCTTATGTTTCATTAATTTATCTCTTTTTGCAGTGCATTCAATTGCAACTGTTTTCCACTTAGTTTTCTGTATTGTTTATTGTGAGATTTGCTGCCAGCAGTGTTGATATGCTTGTCTTGTAAGGAAATTCTGAAACCTTCCAATTCTCCTTTTATCTCTTATTTTATACATTTCATTAAAGATTTCCTTGAGAATGCAGAGTTATACAAATGTGTCTTCTTTTCTTATGGTGTCCACTTCGAAAATGTATTTTCTATTGTTTGCATTTAAAATATTTGCATAGTCTCATATATTTTTTTTCTTATTCCTATTAACATTTTCAGTTTTCACTAAAAATTACTGTTTAGATAGATTTTTCATAGTTCCCCTCTCTATTTATCAGAGCATGATTTTAGGCTTCTTTTCACCATAAAGGGTGCCTGAATGCCAGTTTTTTCTCAAGATCTGTTCAGCCATGCAATAACTTGCAGCAAGCGTTAAAAGAATGGATTTGCGGGTAGCAGCAGATGGGAAAATTTTCACTCTATGTACTTTTTTTTTTCTGGATTAAAGGCTCTATATTATAGGACACCTTTGCTAAATTGAATGTATGTCCCATCTGGAAGGAAGTGGCTATCTTTCAGATTTATATTTGTTCATTCTTTTAGGATGTGTCAACCTCTTTAGTTTGGAAATGTTTTATAATACCTTGAATTTCCATTTAGTTTCCCACATTAAAATAAAAGTACAACACATGAGAAATAGATAAGGTTGCAATATGACAGCAGCTTCATTAATGAGAATGAATTAAAGTTGGAAAGCAATCCATTAAAAAAAATTAGCATTAATCACAACAATGTAACATTGTAAAGCAATGACAAAGTCTGAATTTACGGTAGGATGTATCCATAATAAAATAAAACAGTTAAAATAAATAGGGACGCAGGGTTTGTTAATTACAGTGGGCGTCAGGCGAGAGTAAAGAAGACTATTTTTACGAGACCAGCCTTATCAGTTCTTATTAAAAGTATAGGTGCAGCAAGTGTCCTTGCTTTTATATCTTTGGTTTGAGATAAATGCCACAGGAATCAAAAACAGTATCAGTTATTTCAACCTGAAGTAACTGAGTCATAAATTTTATAATATGGTTGATGATTAGATGGGAGATTTTTGTTTGTTTGTTTGAAGATACTCCCATTATCAGTATTTTAACATAGCTAATTACTACTGCAATTTTTGATAATAGGTGACAAAATATTGTTCTCTGAATATAAGTTGAATGTTGTATAATGAATGGATCAGTGAAAAGCAACATAGCTGTCTTTTCCTACTTACAATATAAGACTTTCCAATTACACAGTAGAAACCTGAATACATAAAAACAATAAAAAATTTAAGTTTATCTATGTAAAATTTTATTAAAAGAAAAACAAAGCCATGTCCTACATTGTAGAATCAGTCAGTTCTGCACCTGTGTGTATGCTGGCTCTCAGCTCACTAACTCGCCAAACTGCATTTATATCTATGGATATGGAGCCAGGAAGCCTGAAAAATAGTATTTTTCCCTCCAAGTGAAGAAATGAATACTTCAAGGGAGCAATGCAGATATAAAGTACAAACCTCAAAGATTGTAAGATTGATAAACTCAGTAAGATTCATGTTTATAACTCATGCTTGCCAGATAAAACAGATATCCAATTACCAAAATTTACTCCAGAAGAGAAAACCTAAGCAAACCAATAACAATGGTAGAAACTAGGAAAGATATTTAAAAAAAAAAAAAAAAGGGGGAGAAAGAAAATTATTCCCCAGGCCTAGATGATTTTACGGTGGATTAACAAGCAGTCTGACTCCAAAGCATTTGGCCTCTCTCAAGTAGAGTGTGTAAGTGCTGTCCTAATGTGGCTGTTTTAGGAACCGCCAAACTTAGAAATGTTTTTCCCCTCTGAGGCAGGGCTAATATTAATTCTGAAACTGTAGCAATGCAAAAAGTTTCAGAATACCAAGGCACAATTTTTACTGTTATTTTATTTGCCATCATGACAGTGCTAAGAAATATTTGGATATTTAGTCACATAGATTCTAGACTTCTGCTCAAAGTAAGGTTTATTCAAATGTACAGAAAAGTCTGAGGTGATCTGGCTCAGTTGGTCAGTGGCTAGACATGAAGGAATTTAACCTCTGCCACAGCCAAGCTGTGTGGGTACACCGAGTGACTCTTTAGGAGGGGAGAAAGGTGTTTTTTGTTTGTTTGTTTGTTTGTTTGATTGTTTTTGTTTGTTTTTCTTTTTTTTTAAATTTTCATTAGTTTCAAGTGTATAGTACATTGATTAGACATTTATATAGTTTATAAAATGATCCCCCTAACTTCCTTAGGGCAGGATTGTGGGACTGCAGTGATATCTGGTCAAAAATTTTTTCCACTGAGGGCAAGTTTATTTTGTCTAACAGAATCGTAGACAGCAAGGCAGTACAATCTCCAAATAGGGAGACTAAGTCAGAAATTCTACAGGTTATACATTTCCTGCTTTCTCAGTAGAGTTTATTTTCTGAAAAGGATCACAGACATCTTACTGTAACATCCTTAAGAAAAATAGACATTTTAAAACTCACCCACTTCTAAAGAGAAAGAAAAAAAATATGTCATAAAATATATATAATATCATAAAAATACATAACATCAGAGGGTCTTGAGATTTTCCTGAATATCTCCCATAACACTGACTCATCTAGTTCTCAATGCCGATTGCCTGCTTCTCCGTTCCCTCTCTATAATATGCTCCAGCAGGAAAGTCTCCCAATTTCTACAAAGGTAGTGTGGTTTTCTCCATGTCTTAGTGTTCGGCTAACAATTGCTATCTCCTTATGCTAAACCCACCTCAGAAGTCATATCTTCTGAAAAGCTTATTCTATCATTCCCTCCAGACAGCTAGTTAAATGAGTACATATCTGTGGTGCCATTGTGTCTTATACCTATGTTTGTGGTTACACTTTATACTGCATTATAATTATTTGCCTGTCTTATATTGCCTTGTGGGGAGAATCTTTGTAGAACTTACCTCCGTTATCTCTAACACCTAACAGAATGCAGAATAAATTATAGGTGTTCAATAATTTAATTAAATTTAATTAAATATATTAGCACCTGCTGGTGTATAAACAGGCAAAATAGAGAAAATTATGAAATCTTGCTATTTGTGATGACATGGTTGGACCTAGAGGGTATTATGCTAAGTGAAATAAGAGAAGGACAAATACCACATAATTTCACTTATATGTGGGATCTAAAAAACAAACGAGCAAAGCAAAATAGAAACAGACTCATAGAGAACTTTTTGTCAGAGAGGGGAGTATATGAAATGCACAAAAAGGTCATGGGGAATAAGAGGTACAAACTTCCAATCATAAATAAGTCATGAAAATATAATGTACAGCACAGGGAATCTAGTCAATAATATAATAACTTTGTATGGTGACAAGTGATTACTAGATTTATGATGGTGATTACTTTGTAAGGTTTATAAATGTTGAATAAGTGTGCTGTACACCTGAAACTCATATAATATTGTACGCCAACTATAATTTAATTATATATAAATAAATACAAAAATAAATTTCCCCAAATATGTCAAAGATAGTCTTTCTTTTATTTTTGATCATGTCATGCATTAATCTGAATGAAGCTAATATCAAAGGATGTGTTTTTATTAAGCAAATATTATATATGAAGAGAAAAAGTGGAAGATGACTGTTTGTTGAATCTACTATGATTATAGTACTTACCCATTTCCAAGCATGGTATAGGGTAGCTGACATGTTGATTCCATTTAATTTTTGCTATTATCTCTCTGGAGAGCAGGTGTGGGGCTCAATTTATAAATGTAGAATTGAGGATTAGAGAGATAGTTGTTCAAGGTCACTTTGGAACTTTGTCTAATCTGTCATTATGTGCCTTTTAGTCTCTTGATTAGAGCTTTGTAGTGTCCATGCCATAATTTTGAAAATAAAAATTTGTAGAAATTGGGACTAGTTTAATTTAGGATATATATTTTTTAAAAAGAAAATATATAGTGATTATGAATTTTAAAATTTCAGATAAACTAATTTTTGCTTTTATTTATGTGTATACTTTGAAAAAAATAGGATCATGCCATTATATATTTTGTGACCCGTTTTTACACAACAGTATATTGTGAACATATTTTCATGTCATTAAGAAGTATTCTACTGCTTCATTTTTAATATCATGTGACTACATTTTAATTTATTCAATGTATTTTATACTGCTGAACATTTAATTTTTATTCAGAATTTGCTATTAAAAACATTGTTATAATAACCTTAATGGTTCTTTGTATACATATTGTATAAATAAATTCTTCAGGCTACATTCCTAAAAGAAGAATTGATATTGTGTGTGTTCTTAAGTTTTTATATTCCTATTTATATATCTGTGGCTGCTATAGATTATAAAATCCTTCAGGAATGACTCTTTCTAATTTCTTTCTGTATCTCAGCTATGCATTGTACTTTGTCTTTACAATGATTAAATTTTTCTTCAGTGTCTTTTGTCCTGAATATTTAGCTTATAGAAGAATGTATAAATAGCAAAAACATTAAGGTTCTTAGTTTTATTCCAGAAATTATGGAATGAATCAGTAAGTAAAGCAATCAGTAGATGAGAGAATGAAGCAGGAGAAAATCTGTCCATATCCTTCCATGCAACAGATGCTTTCCTATTCTTGTTCTCCTCCTGTGTTGAGTTACAGGCTTGGCACTCAGTGGAAGGTGGGGAGGATCCTAGAAGAGGAAGCTCTCGGGTATTGCCGTGGACTAATGTCTTCGCACTGGTTATATCTTTACTCTGAGAAGCCGCCTGGTTCTGTGATTTACCAAGTTTTGATAAAGTGGAGACACCCTGAAGCTGTCTTTATTAGCAACATCTTTTGAAAAATAATATTGTTTCAGCAGTTAAGTTTTAAAATGCTTGACTTCTTTCTCAGCTTGAACTTCTCACCCCCTCCCATGTCATATCTTTTAAAACAAATTTCCTGCCAAGTTACAGTTTACTTTATATTCATTTTTAACAAGTATATAGGCCTATGACTAATCTGGAGATAATTATAGTGCCAATCCTATTGACAAAATTGAAATTCTGAAATGGAAAAGTATACATTTCTACTCTCTTTTCCCAATAATATTAACCTGTCACTTCAGTGCTGTATAAAATATTCCTTGACTTCTTTCCTTAAATCAAATTTGCCCAAAGCCCTGAGAAATCACATTTTCATAAGTAACTTAGGCTACATCCACAAGCCCTAAGAGTGAGATTACCATATTGCTCCCATCAAAAACTTCTCTTATGTGATATTAAGAACTTTGAAAACTGACTTATGGTTCTCTACTAAAGTCATGCTCAGGATTTAGGGAGATTCTTAATTAGCTTCTTATGCTCTAGTTAACATGCTAACCAGTTGAGCCTCCATTTCAGAGGCAGCAGGATGGAAATGTGAATGTTTCTCATTTAAGAACTGCCACACTCTTATTAAACAATAATTTTGTATGAAAACTCAGCATCATGGAAAGTATGGCAACTGTGAGAGCTATAAACATGAAGAAGAATTTGCAAAAGAGGAAGAAAAATATTCATGAGACAATTTCTACCTTGTTATCTAATTTGAATTTTAATAGGCAGACTCCTGCAATAGTCACATGCTGAAAAGAAATACTGATTGAAAAGAGCCAAAGAAGATATTACTAGATTATTACCATACAATTTAAAATATACCTTCCATTGTTTATATACAGTGCTGTTTTTTTTTTTTTTGATCAGTACATCACAGAACATCCAGAGGTTAGAGCAGAAAAGCAATATCAAATGCGAAACAAAATTATAAACCTCTGTATAATGAACTTTTTTTTTCCATTATAGAACAATCTGGCAAGGGAAACAGCCTTTGATGATCAAGCCAAATGCTATGATGATAAATATTATATCAATTGAAAAAATACAAATGTTTAATATAATGCTATACCTTGTGGAGCTGTGTACGACACATAAAAAATCACTCAGAGAAAGAGAGGGCCTGAGAAAGAGAAAGAACAAAGTCAGTGCAGAAGGGAGAGAAGAGAGAGAAAAGCACATTAAAAGCATTTTAGAGCTTGTGATTAACAAAGGCACCAATAAATATCCTAAAGTCAATGTAAGACCATTTAAAAAGCTTTTAAATGCTTCTGGCAATTGGTAGGCCCATTATCAGCAAAAACCTTCTGGACACACAGGAAGAGTGCTTTGTCTAAATAAACCAAAAAGCAAACTAAAAATGAATTACCTTGCTTTCTTGTGGTGAGTTCTGCCTAAGGTATCAAGAGAGATATGTGACTACCTGCCATATTACCATGAACAATGTGTATATATCTGCACACACACCCTTCACTTATCACTTTAATCAGGATGAAATTCTAGATGCCTAAACCTGGATCTCTAAAGAAACAGTGGATAAAAGAATAATTTTTCTTTTACCAGAACAGATACATGATACGAAAAGTTCAAAACACCTGTTGAAGGCAAAATTGATTTTCTAAATGTTATTTAAAGAAGCTAGCAACAGATAACGCAAAAGGAGAGTATTTTAGTTTCAGCTTGTTTCTCTTTACTTAATACATATTTATATTAACTGTATATGTGTGTTGTATACATAATATATATATCACATATAAAATATATAACACATATATAATAGATGATGTATATAACACATATGTATAATTATATATGCTTTATATTGTTGGTGATGCTTTTTTATGTCTGTGCTTCCAAGAGCTCAACCTAAATTGACTTCACCATGAACACTAAGAAGGGAAGAAGCAGTTTATGTAGTAGTTACAAAGCTCCATTGCCCTTTGCCACGGAGGAAAGAGATGTACACAATTAGCCCAAAGCCACAGATTTGTCATTCTTTCCACCTCCCATTACCTTTTCTTCCTAGTGTCCCTCCATATCCCCATATCCCACTTTTTTGGTAAAATCAAACTTTTTTTTTTTTAAATTAAACATATGGACTTAGTATTTCTGTTGATTTAAACAATTGAAGAGCTTCAAGTCTTATTCAGAACTATAGTATAATATATAGACATTCTACCCTCTTCTGCCAGCTGCTAATTGAAAAGTATATACAGGAAAAGTAGTTGCTGATTCATTAAGATTTCATTTGAAAAGGAGAACTTCTAAATAGTTGATAACATCATGGCCAGGAGATTGGTGATTCCAGACTATTTTACCACTAAGAGATTAAAGGATTACTGAATTCAATTACTGGATCCTCCTAATGACTTCCTAAATTCTTTCAGAAAAATATATAAACTTAATACTTGGAATGATTTATCAGGGTTTAAGTACTATAGTACTTAAACAGCAAGGTTTAAGTACTATAATTAATATGTTAATTTAAATATCATTTTTGTAAAGTATTAGAGGAAAATAACAAATCAAATCAAAGATAACTTCTCTTTCATCATCTCTACAAAATACATTTAAAATTAGATGACAAAAAAATAGATTGCCCAAATCATATGCATATTTATATACTTATGGAGGAAAAGATAAAAATTTAGACTATAAAATTTTTAAAATGTATAACATGAAAGAATTTGCAGATTAGTGTTAATGTTAAGCAAATTTATTTTTATCTCTACTTTCTATAGGTTTCATGTGGTTTTTATTTCATTTAACCAATGAATGAATAGTGATTTATATATTGTAAGCCACTTTCTCTTGTCAGTTATAAGGAGGAGAAAGAAAAATGTATACTTCAAAAAGAAAATTTTGAATGAAAAGACAATTTTGAGCATGTATAAGCCTTAGTTTGTTTGTTTGTTTTTACCAATGTGTTCTGTGAAAGTTGTATTTTTATGAGTTTTTGTTCACTTTTGCTGTTTTACTAAAAGGTTATTAAATGTAAATTTATTTTAAATGTTGTCACTTTTTCTGAGGCCTTTGTTTGCTTCCTTTTTATCAACCTACTTTTAAGTCCATAACATATTTATACTGTCTTCAGCACTTGAAATCTGAGTTGCTTCAGAGTTCCACACCATGCAAGAGTAACCCCTGAATGACTTGCATCTTTGAGTTATTTAAATTATACAACACACCTTCCTCTGTGATTGTGTGTCAGGCTTGTGAATGATGTGTCTTCAAAGAGATATTTTTCAAAAGCAGAGTTCATACTTACTCTCCAAGGGTAAGTTTAAACAGAAACAGTAGCTTGTACTATGTAGATCTATTCCAGAATAAAAGTCAATGATTGAGTGAAAGGATTTATAACTATTCTTGTGTATTATTTTATTATTAATGCTGATTTGTCTTTAGGCAGTAATCACTCCTGCTATAAGATGAAGTACAATCATACTATATATTTTACCTGTTTCTCTATTCTCTATATAGGAGTATTTAGTTATAATCTATTTTTATCTACTTAGCAAGCATGTTTTGTTGGATTGCTATGTACAGGATACTTTGCTTCATGCAAAGAAAGGAAAAATAGAAAATGAAAAAAAATATCATTCTTATAATCTTTTCCCGAAAGGCTAATGTAAAATACAAGATTTTGGAAAGGATTTTCAAAAAGAAGCGGGTTTTGTTTAAAAGGTATATAATCCTACAGATAAAAATCATATGACAGGAGAAAGACATAGCATTTGTCAGTTGTGGTCAGGGAAGTCTTCCTGAAAGTGGTGGCCTCTGTTCTAGTCTTCGCTTTGGTGTAATTTGAGCAATAGCTAACTGTAATTATACAGAGTATACTTTTTATTTATGCCCAACTCTATTTGCCTGAATCACTAGAACAAATTAGGTAGCTGTGATGGTTAATCTTATGAGTCAACTTGATAGGGTCACAGGTGCCCAGATATTTGATCAAACATTATTCAGGATTTTTCTGTGAGGATGTTTTTAGATGAGATTAACATTTAAATTGGTGGACTTGAATAAAGCAGATTGTCCTTCCTAATGTCTCATCCAATTTATTAAAGGTTTGAATAGAAAAAAAAGGTTAACCTTCCTTTGAGTAGGAAACATTCTTTTCTTCTTGTCTTCCTTCTGATTGAGACACTGACTTTTTTCTGCTTTCAAACTTAAACTGAAATATTGGCTCTTTCTGGGTCATGAGCCTGCAGCCTTTGGACTGAAAGTATATCATCAGTTTTCTTGGTTTTCAGGCCTTCAGATTGAGATTGGAGCTACACCATCAGCTCTATTGCATCTCTAGCTTACTGACTCACCTTGCAAATCTTGGGACTTGTCAGCCTCATCGTCATGTGAGCTAATTCTTTATAATGTCACTTTATATATGGGTTCTATTTTCTCTGGTTCTATTGGTTCTATTTTCTCTGGAGAACCCTGACTAATATAGTATCCAAGCAACTTTGCTTCATCCTTATTATCTTTCATACCTAAAGATACTGCATAGGCCAATTAACTCCTGATGTGAAGTGATCCCTATAATTATAGCAAGATGACAAGTTTCTGATTTGATTTCTAGTCCTTTGTCCTTTTTTCAAGGATCTGTGTGGAGAAAGAAAAGTACTTTTTTATAGTTTTACCATTCCACAGTGTATGTGTAAAAGATTCTTAACTCCAGAATGACTCTATATAATAAACTTTCTCATGCATTCATTCAACAATGTTTTGAACACATATTATGTTCTAAGCATCCTTCTACGCCCTCAGAATATAGAGGTAAACAAAACAGTGGGGCAGTTGCTAGGGATAATATGTTTATTGAGAAAAGATAATGAAAAGCTTAGTGTGATTAATCAGTAGTTAAAAGCTAAATATGAAAGCCAGAAACCTTCCTTGGTATCAAGAACTGTGAGCAGTCTGATTGTTACCCTACTTGTATGATAATGAATTGGCTTGCCACTATTTCATGAAAGCTAATAAAGGAAATGAAACTCCTGGGTCAAAAACAAGGGATGGTTTCTTACTCACAACAACAAAAGTAGCTGGAATATAAACATTTTTACAGTTACCTGACCCAATTCCCACAGAGCGATGCAAAGAATACCAGATGGCACTACATATGCAGTTGTGTTACAGAAGAGGAACCCATGCTTAGTGAACCCAGGTATTTTATAATGGATATTAATCATACATGGCTTTTATTTGGGAAGGAGACATTATTTATTTTTCAAGGCAATTAGGTATATAAACATCATTAGTCTTGAACAAAGGGTAGTCATTGTTTTACTCTCGCAACATAGAGAAATGTGAGAGACCCATGGAGATATACCTGCCAACCTTTAGTAGCATAAAAGGATATACACATATAAGCATATATGGACTCTAATTTCTAAAGTCAAAGAGAAGAAACAACTGAACAACAAGTTTAGGACTTATTTATTAGAGAGAAGTTTGATTTCTCAAGTTGAGTGAGGTCAGTGGTTTAATTGAGAGGGTATGGGACTTTGAGATATGGGATGGGGATATTGGGTTGATGTACTTGAAAATTTTGAATCTGTGGAATCACTGAATCCTCTTGGCTCACATGCATGGCCCACTCTTCTTTAATAAAGACTGGTGTTGGAGCCTTTCTTAATGATGATACTGAGGCCTCTAACTTGCAAAATACCCATATGTTCACTTTGGAATATATTCTCACTTCTCTTCCTGGCCATTAATCAATAACTAGGTTTAGGTGACTCAATCTGGTCAGGCAAGTGTTGAACTTGCTGAGAGGAAAGGGGCTATTCCTGAATGAGCCTCAGTATCTAGTCAACATTGCAAAAATTATACAGGGTTGGATAACTGGAAGGACTCAAGAGACACCACAGAATATACTCACAGATGATGATGGTAAAAGGTATAGAATAGCAATAGAAAGAAAACTCAGGCAAACAACAGAGATCTGACTGCTAGCTGTAGCTGCCTGGTCCTTCCTTAGTCATACAAGATGTTCTTCATCTTCAGATTATGAACCACCAAGTCGTATATGGAGAAACTTGGTTTCAGAGGTGGGGAGACAGGTTTCCTGAGGAGTCACTTATGTATAGCTAGAATAGGCCATGTAACTAATTAAATCAGGTGCAAACCATCAATATGTGCATTTCATTAAGCAATGTAGACGAGATTGTACAGGTTGCCTCCATGGAAAAACTTGACTTTCAAATAGCATTTTATGAATCACTGCTTAGTAGATTTTATTTTTATCTTGACCAAGAGTCAGTACCATGGCTCCATATATTTCTGAGAATCAGCATAGAACTACCATAGACCAGCTGCAAGTTAAGTCTGTCCTTACAGAACTCACATCTTTTCTATTATCTCTGATCAAATATTCTTAATTACAAATATCCATCATCTTTCTTTCTTTTGTAGCTTTTAAAACGTTCTTAAAACAAAAGAAGCAGAAAGATATATTTGGGAATGTCAGTCAAATCACCCTGGTCTTCTAACAGCAGAAGAATCCTACATATACATGCATTGGAGCCCACTTTATCAAATCACCAATCAGATCAATGGCATAAAATCAGAGGACCCTTTATTATCAGAGGACCCTTTATTAAGTGTTGCTTGCATTCTCAACAATTCAGCAACCTTAGAAGTGATGCGCCATTTGGTATCTACCAATGGTGTTGGACAGTTCCCCTTTTCAAGGTATGCTTTGTGACCCTCACTTTTATGAAACTTGACATATGGGGAGTTAGTTTCTGCAAAAGATGCAACTAATGAGGATAACGAATAAAAATGAATATATCCTTCCATTTGGCAGCATCTAATGCAAGGGAAATAACTCCTTGATTGCCAAAATATAAAATTCATTTTAGCACTGGCTTCCCAGAAATTTATTCATATTGGTCCACTAAGTGATTTAAATCTTTGACTAAACATCTCTGTTTTATTTTTCTCTTGATTTCTGCCTTCAGCAATATATCTAGTCTATTTTAATAATTATTGATTGGAGTATGGGGCTTTCAGATCAAAACACATATCTGTGCAAGTCGTTTCTGGCATCATGTCTCTCCCCATTATAGACAGAGACATCAGCCCAAATTCAGCCTGGAGGCCTCAGACTGTGTCTCAGTTGTTTTCATTTTCACCAAAGATGGCAAAACCATTCAAAGTACAAAATTATTGCCTAAATTCTGAGCAGTCTGAATTTCTTTTGGAGTTCATTCAACGGTTTCCCCCACTGTGTTCTACCTCTCTGTTCCATTCTTATATTTCCTTCTATCACTAGTGTCAGCCGTTTAGCAGCCTCAAATCAAAGGTGACCTGGAGCCAGCCTTACTCTTCTTCCCTGTTTTCCTCATTTTTCTCCCAAAGAAAGCATTAGCTAACATTTAATAATAAACTGGGACATCTTCGAATTACCACACTACCATAAAAATTGGATAATTGAAGGTTTCACAAAACTCCATGCGTATATTCAAATAAGTCTTTACTAAAAAGAAACAGTTAACCAAGAGAAAGAAAAAACAGACAAGCATTAGAGGGTACAAATTTTCAGGTGCAGTCTCCAGGGGCCTTTTATTTTCCTTTTTTTAAAAATTAAAACTTTTATTTTGAATAATTATGGATTCCTATGCGGTTGTATTAAATTAAATAGAGAGATTCTGTATACCCTTTTATTTGTTTCTCCCAAAGGTAATATCTGGAAAAATTACAGTAAAACATCATAATCAGGAAATTGACATTGATACAAATCGCCAGTCTTATTCAGATGTCCCTGATTTACTTGTATTCATTTATGTATATGTGTATTTACTTCTATAAAATTTTATTTTGTGTAAGTTCATGAGTCTACCACCACAGTCAAGATGCAAAACACTTTTATTAACACAAGGATCCCTGTGTTGACGTTATAATCACCCTCCCCACCCCCCCAATTTCTCCTGCCCCTTGACTCTCATACCATGACAGCCTCTAACTCTCCATTTCCACAATGTGGAAAGCCATATAAGTTGTTATGTGACTCAATAGCTTGTTCCTTTTATTACTGAGTAATATCTCATGGTATGGTTTTGGAATGTTGAATGAGTCTTACACATGTGGAATAAATCCCACTTGATATGGTGTTTAATTATTTCCATATATTGTTGGATTTTATTTGCTAATATATTGTTGAGGATTTTTGTGTCAAAGTTCATGACAGATATCAGTTTAGCTGTTTGGAATTTTTTTGTTTGTTTATTTGTCGTTCTTTATTTTTGGTCTGTTTTTGGCTTACAGTAATACTGGCCTTATAAAAAGAATTTGGTAGTGTTCCCTCCTGTTCTAAACCAGTTGTGTAAAATTAGCATTAAGCCTTCTTTAAATATTTGATGGAATTCTTCAGAAAACCATCTGGGCCTGGAGACTTCTTATTTGGGAACTTTTAAGTAAGAATTCAACAATGTTAGTAGATATTGGACTCTTAGATTATATATTTCATCTTGGTTGAGTTTGGTAGCATGAAATTTTTGAGGTGTTGATCCAATACTTCTAAATTGTTGAATTTGTAAGCATAAAATTTTTTGTAATGTTTTCTTATTATACTTTTTATGGATGCAGTATTTGTAGTGATATACTCTAATTCAGTCCTGATTTATGCCTTCTCTCTTTATATTTTTGTCAGTCTTACTAAAGTTTTAGTCATTTTATTGATTTTTTTTGAGGGCAAAACAACTTTTGTTTCATTGATTTTCTCTATTCTTGTCATGTTTTGAATTACATTAATTTTTGCTCTTATCTTTATACTTCCCTTCTACTTGCTTTGTGTTTATTTTGCACTATTAAAATTTCTTGATGCAGAAATTTATATTATTGATATAAGACCTTTCCTTTCTTAAAAAAATGCACTTTATTTTATGAAAATTTTAGATATTTAGAAAAACTGAGAAAATACTACAGAGAATTTCCATATATTTTATATCTAGTTTCCCCTACTATTAGCATCTCATATTAGTATGGTACATTTCTTACAATTAATGAACCAATATTGAATGATACATTATTATTATCTAAAATTAATGCTTTATTAGATTTTTTTTTGTTTTTACTTAGTGTCATTTTTCTGTTTCAGGACTTCATTTAGGATATCATATTACATTAATTTTCATGTCTCCTAATGCTTCTCTTAGATGTACAGTTTCTCAGATTTTCCATGGTTTTGATGGCTGTGAGTTTTGAGGAGTAATGGTCAGTTTTCCAGTTTATTGTCCCTTTAAACAAAGTTTGTCTGATATTTATATCATGATTAGTCAGAATTTATGGATTTTTAGGAGAAAGACCATGGAGCTAAAGTGCCATTTTCATTGCATTATATTAAGGGTATATACTATCAATATGATTTATCCCAGTCGATCCACCAGTAAAACCATTTGGGCCTGGTACTTCCCATTTCAATTATTTTAATAGATATGGGCCTGTTTAGATTATCCGTTTATTCTTATGTGAGTTTTGATAATTTATGTCTTTTAAAAAATTGGTTCATTTTATCTAATTTGTGGGCATAAAATTGTTCATATTAATCCTTTACAGTTCATTTGATGTTCATGCAATCAGTAGTGACAACTTTTGTTTCATTTCTAATATTGGTGATTTGTTTCTGCTGTTTTTTCTTAGTTAACATAGCTAAGGTTTATTAGTTTTATTTTTATTTTTTTCAAAGAAATAGCTTTATATTTCATTGAGGTTAATTTTTTCTATTTTTTCACTTGTTTCCCTGTTTTCAATTTCTTTTATTTATGCTATAATTTTTCTTATTTTCATGCTTCCTTTAGGCTTAAATTGTTCTTCTTTAATTTCCTGATGTAGAAACTTAGATTATTGATTTTAGATCTTTCTTTTTTCTAAAATATGTGTTCAATATTCTAATTTTTTCTCTAAGCATTTCTTTCACTACATTCCACAAATTTTGATATTGTATTATTTTTATTTAGTTTAAAATAGTTTAAAATTTATCTTGAGATTTTTTTTATTCATTATTTAGAAATGTGTTTTTTAATCTCCAAATATTTGGGAATTTCTAGCTAGCTTTCTGGTATTGATTTCTAATTTAGTTAAATTGTGGTCTGAAAAAATACTTTGTTGAGGGAGTATGATGGTCCTCATGATCCTCCAATGGGCTTCAATAAGACTTTGTATCATTTCTATTTTCTGAAATTTGTTCAGGTGTGTTTTATGGCCTGGAATTCAGTCCATATTTAATGCTTCATGTAAGCTTGAGAAAAATGTGCATTCTGCTGTTGTTGGGTAGAGTATTCTATAAATTTCCATTAGATCATATTGATTGATATAATGCTTTTCAGGTTAGCTATCTGCTTACTGACTTACTGCCTGCTCAGAATATTAATTATTAAAAGATGAGTTGAATTATATAAATATAATAGTGGATTTGTCTTAAATGTTTTCCTTAGATGCTTAGCATACTTAGGTGCTTTCTAATAGTCACTCCATTGACATAAACCCAGTTGTATTGGAAAGGACATTTTATAAATAACAAGATATCCATTTCACCTTTATGGTCTGAGGTATTTTCAAGAACTAAGGACAAGAGACCAAATAGTAAGACAAGAGATGCTCTCATTGATCTTATGGCTCAGGAAATTCCAAGGGTTTTAGGAGCTATGAGCCAGGAACTGTGGATGAAGACCAAATACATATGAGAAATATGGCAACCACACACATACACACACAGAAAATCTTATATAAGGTTGGAACTATGTGGTTTGATAGTCTTAAATTTGGCAGTGACTCATAGAAATGTAACTTCTCTACTTGGTGCTGGAAAGACTCAGCCTGAGAACTTGTTTGCTGTAGTTGTTTCAAATTCTTTTCAAACTCTCCCTGGAAGATTAGTAGAACAACTGTGTAACCTCCACATCTGTTGAGCATTAAATCCACAATCGTGGAGTTCTGTTTTCTGTCTGGCTGCGTGCCCTACGAATTTGAGTTGAACTGTAGAATAGAAATAATAGAACAAGTTACAATGAAATACAAATAGCTATATATTTAACTTCTTAGCACTATCAAATTCAAAAGTAGTCACGAATCTATAGTTCTTCTTTTACAAATGTTTATTTCCCTTCTCCTAATAAAGGTTTTGTGTTTATTGTCAGAATTGTCATACCCCTTTTTCTATTATTTTCTTCTTCTTTGGTCCTATGGACAGAGCTGTTTTCTATGATGGTACCAAAGGAAAGATGTCCATCTGTTTGAAGTAAAGTACTGCTTCAAAGGATAAAATATTTACCTTATAATAATACAAATGAGATAGGAGCTGCAGAAGAAAAATCTGATTAAAATAGAAGCATTTTTTACTTGAGTAATACATAAGCTTGCTAGGAGTTTGAGAATGTTAAAGAAATGAAGAAAGTTTGATTTCTGTTAAAGACTATATTGTAGACATTTATCTGAAAAATAAAGTAGTAGAAATTAATTTTTATAAGATCTCAAATTGTAACAAGTAGTTATATTCTTGGCTGCTCCTTTGTCCATGTTAATTTTTTTTCTATTCTTGTAATGAGAACAATAAGCAATTTAGGGATGTACTAAGCCATAATAAATGCATATAGAGTTGAAATTAAAAAATAAATGAATACATTTTAAATAATACCTACAAATAAAATTTCTACCAGTCCAGTGAATCTTTGTACTTGATTATATTTTCTAAGTCTTATCATCTGATAAGCAGGCCTCCCAAACTTCTCCATTTCCACTAATATTTTGTATTAACTCTGGTCACTAAAGTACAAGTCCCAGCCAGTTCAGATAAATTCCTTCCAGGTGGTATTTCTAATATATTGTAAATGACTTGAGAGACTCAGGAAGGAATAAGAATTCACAGCTTAAACTCTGAAAAATTTTTGGAAATCATCTCCTTAAAAGGGTTTGCTAAAAAAAAAAAATGTTTTAAAAACAATAGAGAAGTTCATTAAATAAAATAGAGGGCTATATCACTAGATCTATTTTTCCTATTAATAGCTAATTATTTCAATTTCATGGTTTTCTATAAGCGGTGATAAAAACAGAATACAGAAACGTATATATCAAGATTCAAAAGAGAATATTTTAGGGGATCTTTGAAACCTCACCACATTCATATTATTCCAACTTTCTTTCATGCTTACATATTATACCACTGTTGTAAAACAGAGTGAGGAAAAATATTATAAATTTCTTTGGTATAGTTACAATAGTAAACTATACTGATACCATGTTTTATATAAAAATAAACTAATCTTTTTATTAAAATTACAATACTTGTATATAATTTTATATAGAAATTTGATAAATGTAAGTTATTCTGGTTTCCATGTAACATCACCAAATTCCTTCCACTTTAACATAAAATACAGAAGTTTATGACTTACATGAATTTGGTGATATTAAATAGAAACCAGAAGAATATACATTTCTTCACTCAAAGAATATATTTGCAACTTAGGTCTAACAAGAAATAAACATTTCTTCTAAATTGCAGGGTTCCTTACAGACACAAAAAAGAGAAAACTCAATGTTAAGTAGTTTTTCTCAAATTACTGAGCATGCTCACCTGCATCAGAATAATCTTAAGATTCTATTATATCAGAATTTTATGAGTGCACCAGAGATTTGTATTGTGATAACATTTAAGAGAAACACTGGAATAGAGAAAGTCGGTGAAGCTGCAAAACATCATCATTCATAAGTTGAAATGCAAATTACATGACCATCATTTTGCAGAGCTTATTGAAGTAAACCAAACTCAACAGTAACAAATAAATGAAAGCTGCACCTAAAATTATATGGGTTCAAATACATTCTGTAATTAATAGTTAATACTTAAAAATGATATTTTAGCACAGACCATTATCACAAATTATAACTAGGACAGATAAATGAAAATTAGGAACAGAGACTAGACTGGAGCAAATACTATCATTTATGTGTATTAAGAAGATAATATAATAAATTTCATCTCCCCCTTTATTTTGCTTATCACCATTGAAGTACCCTTTTTATGTGCCATGTATTTCTGATTTTATAAGTCTTAGTAGGTGACAAAACCCATTAATGATGTTAAGTGCTGAATATACTAGATAGTTGTTCAGCCTCTCTTGCAGCTATGATTCAGGCAGCAGCGAGGCTCCCTCAGCGTAACACTAGATAGTAAACTGAGAATTAATGAAAATAGCAGCAGAAACCAAAGCAAATACTTTTTTCTTGATTTTGTAGTCACAGCAAAAAATTAATTTTCTGCAGCAGCAGGATCATCCGAGGTGATCACCGGTGACAGCTGTTCAGGTTGAAGCATTACAGTGTTCTGTAGTGGTATTGCTACCACACTGGTTCTACAGCCTGAGTTTGGGTTTGAGATCTGTAGCTTCTGATCATGTTTAGAGAACCTCTTAGTAATTTTGAGAACCAACCAATATCCACTGAATAAATTCTTTCTCTGCTTAAAGCAATCAGAGGCACGTCCAGTTGCTAATAATTAAGACCTCTGACAGATTTAATATAAACATTCTTATATAAATACTTCTTTTCTTTATATGAAATTTTAAAATATAATTTTATACATCCTTTGGTCACTGCTTATATTAATGTTTGTTAAAAGCATATTTCTTACACATTATTCTAATTTTGTGGTACAGTATTAAATGATTTTTACTATACAGAATACTCTCAATACTAGCTATATTATTAACTGCAATTGCCTTTACATTACTCTGTTTAAATCTTTTAAGTATTTCGATACTCCATTTAGAGAAAAGAAAAACAAACACCAACAGTTGAAATGATTTATCTGCTTTCACAAAGACAGGAAATGGCAGTAGAACCAATGTCTTCTGTCTTAAACCCTAGGATTTTCAGCTTATACTATGTTGCCTGTAAAATAAGTTCCAAGAATGAAGGAAATGAGCATCTATCTGAAATGAACTCTAATTTTGACCCTAGGAAATAACATTAGGCAATATAGAGTTTAAGTTTAAAATTATATGTCTATATATCTATATCTATATTAATATCTACATATATTCAAAATCTTACAAACTGTTGAGAAACAGTCTACATACTTTGTTTGATGTCACCTTGAATACTTGTGCCAGTCTTTCTCTTAGAAAAAAAAGAGAAAATAAAGGGAAAAAAAACATTTATTTCTGATTTTGCTACATTTCAGCCTAATATATTTTTAGACCTTGATATATGCAAGAATAAACAAATATCAATGGTCACAAAATTTTCAGGTGTTCCTTCAGCATGCTGCTTGAGGCAGCACAAAGGATTGTGGGGCTGTGAATGGGAAGTAGTGTCTCCTGTAGGTAAACGGTCACCACTCTTTTCTAAACTTCTTTCTCCTTCCATGAGAACACCTTCGTAGGTTCCCATTGTTGTTTGTTCCAGAGCAGTTACTCCAGTAATGACTGTGGAGTTAGCATTGAAATCACATCAATAATTCACTTTATTTGATTTCCGAGTCTCAAATGAACAGCATTTAATGCTTGTAATGTTTTGCTAGACTTGCAACAACCAATGCCGTGGAGTTCTATTTTGCCATAAAGCCTCTATTATGTCACTCATGGAAATTTACTGGAGTACATCAAGGGAGCCTTTCTGCTTTTTAACTCAAAACCACCAGATATTGGTGGCTGTTTCCACATTCGCTTATTCAGATCGTCCAACATATCAATTTATAGTTCTCATGTTACAGTTCCTGTCTGTTCCCACCTCACTGCCAACTGCTTTAGCCAGCACACACATACACACACACACACACACACACACACACATTTAAGGATATATAAACATATGCCAGCATTATCTCAACTCCCAAATATTCTCTCATTTATGTTAGCTCTTTGAAAATTTAAAAACCTACTTGGTCATATATTAATCATGTAGAAGAGATTGAACTTGGGCTAGGATTGAACTTCTGAGTTTCAAACAGCTTCCAGCCTGTAATGTCACCAAACAAGGTGCTTTCGACTAGAACCCATGGCCTTTCATTTCACTGAAGTCACAAGATCAAGAGGACCCTCCTGGGACTCAGTAGCTATAAATTATCTCTTCCCGACATACTCCAGCTCTCAGAGATTCTTCTGGCAGTTACTACTTTGACACTTAAATCCACTTCTTTGAGAGTTTGTCAAAGGTACTAGAAGATCTTCATGGGCAACTATTAAAAAGGAGGAAAAAAATTAACTGAGAAGGGTCATAATTCTACCTATTTCACTTCTGTTCTCTCAGCCTAAAGGAGAAAAAAGACAAAGCCATCTTTAACCTTTATAATTCATTTAGAGTATCTAGCTAGCTGACAAGGAGAGATGTAGTGTTCTAAGAAGTGGAAATTTATCTAGAGTTAAGTTTTAGCAACCATGACATAATAGAATAAGGTTCTTAGAAGAGTGGGGAGTATTAAGAGATATTGTAGATTACCATAATTTATTAAAATGTCTATTAGAAAGTCATATCCTTTTTAATTGCATAAGCTCTAGTTACGAATCTAAAGGAAAGGAAGCATTTGCCCTCTTTCATTCCTATCGCATCAATACTCTTTAATTTTATAGATTAGAATTACAAATCTCTATTGGCCAAAGGCCAGGATAATTTAAGGCACCATAATCATAGGGCTTTGAGCTCTCAAAGGAATTGATGATCATAACCGAAGAGGGTGAATTAAAGCTTAGAGAGGTATGGGTATGGAACTGTTCCTTTTCTTTACAATTAATTTTCCTTCCTTCACCCCTCTGAGATTCTTTTAAATTCCAAATGCTGCCATTGAGACGAACCTGAGGGCTTGATTTCCTAGCCTGGGAACCTCGCTATCAGTGATTGGAGCTTTACAAGTAGTTAATGGTAGAGAGCATGTGAGCATGCTGTTCTTACTTCATAAACTTTCTTTGGATTTGTGATCTCAACCCTGGTGCCTGAGGAAGAAATCTCAGTTCTGCTCTGCTTTAAGCACTGGGATTAGCTTTCCTTTTCTGCTTAATCTTTTCATTCACAAATTTGCTCAGGATAAGCAATAAAAGTTGGATTCAGGTTTTGCTTTTTTTTTTAGGACTAAGTGAAGGAGGCCTGCTTTGCATCTAAGCCCTCAGGCCTATGTTGTTTAGGGAAAAGAATCTGTTTCTTCTACTTCTTTTACTAACCTTATTTTAGAGAATGGAGTTTTACCTAGTAACAAAGTGCTAATTTGTTCTGATTTATTCCTCAGGGATACTAAAGGAAGAACCATTCATTAGTCAAGGAAAGGATTTAGAAATTCCTTCCTATATGCCATGATATCCTTACTACATGAATCACATCCTTTTTCATAGGCACCAACTCTATAAATGGTATTTTATAGAAATGTCAGCTGGAGAAAGTAATTTTATTCATTCAAATTATAATAAAAGGCTTCAACTGTGAGCTCCTTCAAAGTCTGTTCTATCTGCAGAGAGTCTCTTTGCCCCTTCTATATCCAGTCACTGAGTAAGGTGAGGGTAGAAACATTCAGACCTTTCCACCTGACACGGGGCAATCCATAATGCAGTTCTCACTTTAGAGCTCCCCTCCAGATTGGTTATGGCATTGTCAGGCCTGTATTATGGTTCCATTCAGTTTTTCCTCTGCCCTATTCTGCTTCCTCTCTGTTCCTTTTAAAGGTTTCTTATTTCTAACAAATTTCTTAAATCCTGAACTCTGTGTCAGCCTGCCAGCCTCCATTTTGAAGAACACAACCTGTGAGATTATATACACACACACACACACACACACGCACACACACAAACTTGTCACAGTCTTCTAGAGTTGTCATTGTACTCAGTTAGGTGAGGTGCAGAAAGCGTACCTCCCTTGATGTCCCTTTCTCCTCCACGCTTTATAGTATTTCCTGTATAGATCACCATTACCCACAAATTTCTATAGCAGTTAAGTCAGTGCTCATTTTATAAACATCTAGAAAATACTATAGGGCCTGTGGTTATATTTCACCTACATTAAGTGTGTGTGTGTGTGTGTGCGTGTGTGTGTGTGTGTGTGTGTGTGTGTGTGCGCGCTGTTTTTACTTGAAAGCAGAAAAAATTGACTTCTTGCCCTATGTCTTCTTGGTTGAGCACCTATTTAAGGAGTTGTGGAACATAGATAGTAAACATAATCAAGCATTTCTGTTTTCTCATGTTTTTTTTTTAGATTCTTTCCTCTGCATTATTTCGAGAGAATTTTAGCTACTTAAAATTTTCATCATATGCTGATGTTTCATCTATATTTACTTTAGATGCCCCAGCCAATGATAAGAGCAATAAAAAGTTTAAGAACTACCATATTCAATCCAAATAGACTTAGTTTTTCTTGAGGCTTTTCCTATTTTAATAAGTTTAATAGCCTGAAGCCACTTGGGAATGGGAAAGATAGTTAAAGAGGGTACAGTTATGGTCATCTGAGTAATAAGAATTGATAGAGGAAAATTAGTATGGTCAGTGCCTGTCTGCTTAGAAATACTCTACTGGATTTGGTTTAAGTGTAAGTAAATAAAAAAAAAAAATAGTATACTGACAATAGCAAAAGAGAGAGAGGGTGGGAGGGAGGGACGGAGAGAGAGAGAAAGAAGGGAGATGTATGCTGAGGCTTTGGAAGTTCATTACTAGTCTGTAAGGGTCATCGGGACCTTTAATGATAGATCACTATTACCACAAATTTCTATAATAGCTAGGTCAGTGCTCATTTTATGAACATCTAGAAAAACTGTAGAATCTGTGGCTATAGTTCATCTACATCAACTATATAAATACCACAAAATATTAGTCAAATTTTTAGAAAGTTGTACAGGTCCAATACACTGTTTTCATGCACAGGAGGCCTTGGCCATGGTGTCTTCATATGGAGTAAAGAGAACAGAAGACTTTTCATCTTGTCAGTGCATGTCTCAAACAGAATTAGATACTGCCTTATGTGAAACAAATAAATCTGGCTTTGTTCCACCTAAAACCATATTCTAGATCACTTTTTTCCTTATTTCTAATTTAATTTATATTTCAATTACATATATTATATTAGTTGACACACGATATATTAGTTTCAGGTGTATAACAGTGATTAGACATGTACCTTATGAAGTGATCACCCGATAAGTCTAATACCCATCTAAAACCATACATAGTTATTACAATATTATGGACTATTTTACCTATACTGTACATTACATTCCTGTGACTTTTTTATAATTGGCAGTTTGAACTTCTTAATTTCTTTCACCTTTTACACCCATTTCAACCCCTCCTCCCACCTAGAAACCATCAATGTGTTGTCCGTATCGATCAGTTTGTTTCTGTTTTATTTATTTATTTTGTTTTTTTTAGATTCCACATTTTTTATCCTTTGTCTGACTTATTTCACTTAGTGAAACACATGTAGGTCCATTCATGTTGTCACAAATAGGTCACTTTAGGGGAGAGTCAGTCGAATGTTTAATGTCACATACTTTGGCTTCAGTCAAACTGGGCTCTGTGTTTCCGGGGCACTCTAGCAGTGACACACTGGATGCTTTATTGATCTCTCTAAACCTCAAATTCATCACATGGAAAATGGAGAATAAAACTAACAATTCTTTTGAGAATTAAGATACCAAATATATACGCATTTAATTCAATGTCTAAAACTGTTATAAAGGCTACTATCACCATCATTATCATCATTGTTGTCATTATCATAATCTTCATTAGGTTATTACTAAACTGTAGTACAAAGGACACACATTTTGGGATTAAACTCATATGGTTACAAATCTCTCTACTATTAATTACCTATTGTATAAAATTGAGAAGATTATTTAGCTTTCTCTGAGCAGCCATATCCCCTGTGCGTTGGGTATGTTACTACTCTATGGATTTGGAGATTAAATAAACCATATATGTCAAGTTCATGGAATATATAATGCAGAAAGATGGCTAGGTATGAACAAAAGCTCTCTTCTTGACTTTTGCCTGAATACCTAGTAATCTAAAGTTCTTAGCAATATTTATTTTTGTTCAAGTTGCTCATCAGCCATGTAAGGAAGAAAAATAGTGCTTTCGATCTTTGACACTACTACCACCTTACCTCAACATTTTCTTAATTACTTTGATGATATATATCTATATATTCCTATCCACACTCTATTCATTTTTTCTTACATTTTTGAACATTTATCTTTTAAATAAAATCCACAAAATTATAGAAAAACAAAACTATACTCATATATCCAACACAAAGATTAAAGAAATATTAATATTTTTATATTTTTCAGATATTTAGTGTTTTCTTTTTAGTAAATAAAACATTAACAATATAGCTAAAGATTTGTTCTCCATCTCTTTGTGCTTCTTTTCTTTCCAGAGATGACAGTTAAGTGTTTTAATGCCATTCATGTCTTTATAAAATATATCTGAATTCATCAAATATCCTACTGTTTGGTGTGTTTCTTGAAGATATGATAGAACTCATCTGAAAAACAACTATATTCATGGTTAGGTGTTTTTTTTGTTTTTCTTTTTTTTTTTCACTTCTTTAATCCTTCACCTCAATCTCCCAGCCCCCCAACCACCCCTCACCTCTGTCCGTCACCAAATTGTCCATGATATTTGTGAGTCTGTTTTTGATTAGTTTGTTCTTTTTATTTCTTAGATTCCGCATATAAGTGAAATTATATAGTGTTTATCTTTCTCTGTCTAACTTAAATACCTTCTAGGTCAATCAAAGCAATATCTTTCCCATCCCTTTCCTTTTAGTCTCTGTGTGTTTTTTAATCTGAAGTGAGTCTCTTGTAGGCAACATGTAGGGGTCTTCTTTTCCTATCCATTCATCCACTCTATCTTTTAGTTGGAGAACTTCGTTCTTTTCCATTTGAGGTATTTATCGATAGGAATGTAGTTATTACCATTCTTTATTCTCATTTTTGATACATGTTTTTTCTTCTTAAAGAAGTCTCTCCAACATTTCCTGTAATACTGGCTTGGTGGTGATAAATTCCTTTAGCTTATTTTTGTCTGGGAAGCTCTTTCTCTGTCCTTCAACTCTAAATAATAGCTTTGCTGGATAAAGTATTCTTGGTTATAGATCCTAGGTCTTCATCACGTCAAATATTTTGTGCCAAACACTTCTGTCCTGCATGGTTTCTTTTGAGAAATCAGCAGCCAGTCTTATGGGTTCTGCCTTGTAGGTGACTATCTGTTTTTCTCTTACTACTTTTAATGTTATTTTTTTGTATTTAATCTTTGGCATTTTAATTATGATGTGCCTTGGTGTGGGCCTCTTTGGTTCCTTGGTTTTTAGAATCCTCTAAGCTTCCTCGGGTTTTATGTTCATTTCCTTCACCAGGTGAGGGAAGTTTTCCATCATTATTTCTTCAAACAGCTGTTCAACATCTGATTTTTCTTTAGGTATATTGATCAGATGATATTTTGACCTTTAATAGTATTCCATATGCTCCTTAAATTATTTTTATAGTCTTGGCATCTTTCTTCTTACCATTCTGATTGAGGGTCCTTGGCCTTCCCATCCTCTAGATAGGTCATTTGATCCTTTTCTTTATTCACTTTGTTTATTCCATTCAATATACTTCTCATCTCAGATGATGTGTTCTTCATTTAAGACTGGTTCCCTTTTATAATTTCCATTTCTATTTTCATGTTTTTTATCTCTTTGTTGAAGTTCTCACTGAATTTATCTACAGTTTCCAAAAGATCATTGAGCATCTTTATAGCCAGTGTTTTTTAACTCTGCATCTGTTAGATTACTTGATTCCATTATATCTTGATCTCTATTCTCTTCTTTCATATAGTTTCTGCTTCTTTGTCTTCCTATTTTGGCTGCTGTGTCTGTTTCTATGTACTAAGCAAAGCTCCTCAGTCTCTCAGTCTTATTAGTGTGGATTTGTGAAGTAGGTGTCTAGTGGCACAGTCCTGAGAGGGGTTCAGTTGCAGGCCAAATTTAGCCCCAGCCTGTGTCTCTCTGAGGCCACATGCTAAGATTTAGCAAGCAATCCACAGATGCTGTGCTTATAGTCGCCTCAAAAGGCAACACCAGAAACTGAGGCCAGCTGGCTCCAGGTGAGTCTAGGTGCCACTCAGCAAGGAGCACCTGACTCAATGAGTATATACCTGAATGTGGCTGCAAGTTGGGGGAGGTGGGGTTTCAGGGAATCCTCTGGGCGGGGCAACCTCTGTTATCCAGTTTGATGACATCTCAGATATGGCGGTGCTGTGTCCTGTACCGGGATGTGGGTGTGCTCAAAAGGGAACAATGGATACCACAGGCACTTCTGTACAGAGCAAGTCTCTCCTCAAGTCTCGCTTTGACCTTCACTCCGACAATGTCTCCCTGTAAGTCCCTGGTGCCATCTGTGCACAGCCGTCTCCCTGTAAGTTCCTGGTGCCCTTTGCACGCAGCCAAATCTGCACTAGTGCTCAGAGCAAGGAGGTCTATCACTGGGAAAATCCGTTGCAGAAGCAGCCCCTTTAAGAGGCGTCTGCTGCTACCGGTGCCTCAGCTTCCATCTCTCTCAGCCTCTCAAGACGAGGTAGCCTCACATCTTTGCCCCATGCTACCTTCTGCCATTGCAGAGTAATTTCTTGGATTTCTCCCTAGTTGTATGGCTTGTTCATCTAGATCCCAGACGATTTTTCCTTGCTGCTGCTCCTTGTTTCCATCACAACTTTGATTTGGTTGCCAGAGGGATGAACAGAGCCTCTATCATCTATGCCATTTTTTTCCCTCCTCTTCATGGTTAAGTTTTTAATTATTAGTTTCTTTCCTTTAATATTCAGAAGTCAATTTTATTTACAATTTTTAAAATATGTTTTAAGATACATTTTTCTAATTAAATGTTTGCTTAACTTTTTACTACAATGGGCATAAAGTTGTCTGTATAATTGTCCTCCACTCTGTAGTTATACTCCCTTCTTCAATCTCATTGTTACTTATTGATTCTTTCTTCCTTATTTTGCCAAAATTATAGACTATTACATTATTTTTCAAAAATTTATAGGTATGATCTTGATGGTATTGTATTTGTTTGCTTTCTTTTTTATATATATTCTAACTCTTATTTTTCTTATATCCATTATTCTATATTTTTAACATGCTATTTTGTTCTTTTCTGCTTTGAGAGCACTAAATGCTTAAATCACTCTTTGTATTTTTTATTTTCTAATATTGAAATATGTTATGATGGTATAGCTTTCTCTCAAAGTTGAATTGTTTGGTCTCTTCTATATTAATGTATACTTTTACTTTCCTTCAATTCTAATTACTTATTTTACTTCAATTAAAATTTTCATCACCACTTAGTTATTTAAATACCCGTTTTGATATTTCCAAATGAAAAATATTTGGATGTATTCCTTTTGCTGTTTCATTGGGATTACAGAATGTCATGTCTGTGGTATTGATTCATTAGCATATTGGAGCCTCTCATTGTGGCTTAATATATTGGCAATTTTTGTAAATGTGTTCTTGAAATGATACATTCTCTAGTTTAACTGCTCATAAAATTCTCTAGGTATTGGGCTCGATGTTCTATTGTTTCCATTAGATTAAGATGTTCATATTTTCTATATTTTGGCTATTCCTTCGATCTACTTGAACTATCACTGAGAAATGTTTGGAAATCAGCTTCAGTGAAGGTGCACTGTTTATTTCCTATTGTAATTCTGTCAAATTTTGCTTTATATATTTTGTGAGTATAAAATTTATGGCATATGGCTGGATAAATAATAGATTCCCATGATGTATCTTCCTTTTATTATCTAACTACTTTTTAATCCTGAAAATTATTTTTGCTTTAAATTTTGTTTCATGAGTGTTTTTCTTTTTATTAGTTATTGACATCATATTTTTATTTCCATCTCTTTAATATCTATTTTTATGTTTTATTTTGCTTTAAGTGTATCTCTTTTAAAGTGCATATATCTGTTCTGCTTGATTTTTCTTAAAATCTTAGTCTTTTAAATAGTAGATTAAATATATTTGTATGTGCATGTATGATTGCCAATGTACTTGAATTCACTGATATATTATTATTTGGTGTGGTCTTTAAATTTATTATCTATTTTCTATGAATATAGTTTTTTCTTTTGTGTGTTATATTTTATTGATTAACTCTCTGCTTACTTTTTCATAACTCTACTGATTTGAAAATATTATAGCCTATATTCTCTTATGGATTACTCTAATATTTAACATGCCTAAAATTAAAGAAAAACATATCTCCAAGATAATATATTTTTTTCTTTCTTTAATAACAACAAAAACCTTTTAGCATGTTTGAAGTCTAAATTCTCCCTCATCGTATTTTTACATTGCAGTTTTTTCTTGTCTTTTAGTTGTATATTATGCTGCCCTCTAAATTTATTGTTATTCCTATTGTTTTATACAGTCAATACTCATTAAGATTTTGTTATATTTTTATAAATTTATGTATGCTTTCTAGCTTTACTGCTTATTTATTCTGTGTTAATTTTTTTCAGTCTAAAGAACATAATTTTATAGTCCTTTCAGCCAACATTTGAGTTGAAATATTTAATGTTTAGCTAGAGATGTTTTTATCTTACCTTCTTGAGTAATTGTTTAATTGCTTATAAATTTTATTTGACAATTAGCTACCCTTAGAATTTACTTATACTATTATCTGACCTTTAATCTTTATTGTTGATATTAATAATTTTCCTTTCCTTCTAAGTGTTACTCTTTCACATATATTCTGTATTTTCTTTCTCATTGGTTTCAAGATCTTTTTTTATTTTGATATTTTATATTCTTACTTCAAAGTGTCTAAAATTTAACTTTGCTAGAGATTTCTAATGCTGAGTATTTATATTTTTCATCAGTTCTGGAAAATTTTTAGTCATTTTCCCTTTGACTCTTTCTTTTCCACCATTTGTAATATACTTTGTATGCAGAATTTTTTTTTTTTAATCTCTACTGGACCTTCTCATTTTATTTTCAATGTGTCTTAATATTTAATGTTTTATGTATTTTTTTCTCTGAGATGCATTCTCTATTATTTTATCTTGTTTCAATTACCATACATTTTTTTAAGTCATATGTGCTTGAACACATTCATTGCAATTTTACTGGAAGTTTCCTTATTTACATGAGTTTTCTTATTTTATTCTTTGTCTGTCACTCTCATCAATTTTTTTTTATTTTTTTTGAATCACTTAAATATTGTCTTTTGTTTTATTTTGTTATCTTAATTGCTTGTGACACTAGTCATTTGGTTTGCGTTTACTAATGATTCTTATTCATCATGAATTGTTTCCATGTGTACATATATGTGCCTGTCTATGTTTGACCTAATTTTTAGTGGAACTTTATAGTGTAGTAGGTATTGTGCCCTGGCTAGACATGAGAAGTTCCATCAATTTGAGTCTTCTTGATCTTCAGAATGTCTGTAGTTTATGAATACATTTTATGCTACTTTTTTTGGCTTAGGGTTTGTTAAGACAATCAAGAGAAGTAAACTTAATCCTCAAACCTCTAAGAAGTATAGGTCAAGGTTTTTATTTCCCAGGGGATTCTCTTTTCTTAGCCAGAGCTTCCCTGTAGTCTTCCTCACTTTGTAATCACACACTAAGTGCACTGATTACACTTTGTAATCACACTTACACTAAGTGCACCGATCTTTGAGAGTTCTGCCTACATGCATAACTACAGCTTGGCTTTTTGCTTTCAGGTAAGCATTAAAACCCCACATCTGAGGCTATCATGATCACTGATGACTGGAACATGCACACAGTTGTTTAAATGCTAATCATTCTGGTTTTTGAATTCTTTTTTGTGTATGGCAAATAAAGATTGCCTTTCTTATTATTGGTGAACTCAGGGATGTATTTTATGGTTATTTTATTGTTGTTGCATTTTATGCATTACTTCTAGGTGCTGGAACAAAGACTTATTTTTGTTACGTTAGTACGCAATCTTGCCTATAATTGGAATTCTCTTCTTGTTGAACTTTTATAAGGAAGCTAAAAAATGTGGCTATTTGAGGCTACCTCTATTCTAATATGCTAAGAATTCCTTTAAAAGAAAATTAGGGACATATTTTAGGGTGTTGTGTACTACCTTCAGGATTTGTGGAATAACCATACATAATCAATTTTATTGTTTATTTCATTATTTTTGCTAAATAAACTCACTAAAATACAAAACAAAGAAAAATAAAGAATGAACAAAACCAAAATCTTAAACAGGTTATTTATCCTGGACCTAAACAATAATATCTGATTAACTATGGTTTGGAGAAACTATTTATAATTTTCTAGTTAAGCACTAAATTAGGTATGTAACTGTTTTATTACTTTTGTCTGTTTAACTACCTAGATTCATATCTCATGACATTAAAGATTCATAGCACACTTTAGGAAATCAAAATATTAAAAATGATCATAAAAACTAGGTGAATATAGTTACCAATGAATTTATGCTGCATATTTGAATATTTATAGATGGAATGAATAATGTGTTTGAATTTTAATAGTTTACTAAATGGTGAATGTATTATCCTTTATAATATATTTTGTTATTTATTATATAATATATAATTAATAATATATAATTTTTATTTTATATTATTATTATTATCCTTTTACCTCCTAAACACTTACTTACACTTATTGGTTTTAGTAATTCTTACTTATTTTATCTTTTTAAATTTTGTCTTTGAATTGTTGAAATATCACCTATTGATACTTGCTTTAAATTATTCTTGTACTCTTAGATTATAAACAGGTTGAGGACTAACAGTGTGACTTATTGATCTTTGAGTTCTCTGTGATGTCCAATAAAGTAGTTTGGATGGAAATGAAACTCAATGTTAAATTGAATTCAATTGGTCAAGATAATCAGACTCCCTTGGTTATACAGATGACCTTGACAATTAGTGAGCAATTGTTTTTCATAGAATAAGTTGTATTCTAATTAACAGTACCTCATAGTCATTCATTCACATGGGAAAATATTGTTGCTTTTAGTTTTACATGCATTGATTGACATTTTCTAATGCTTCTGATATTTTCATTGTGTCACAAAATCTTCTATTAAGTTAAAAAGAAGTTGATGTATTGTGTATTTTCTTCCACCAAAATTGCAGTTTTGCTTTCAAAATTAAATAAATGTTATTAGAAAAATGTAGCAATGGACTATAATAAATTTAATTCAGTTGCATTGTTACAGGTCATTATAAGTCCCAATAAAATTGTTATTTTTCCTAATGAAAATGTTATTGAAAACTATGACTTGATCTTATTATTTTGCCCACAGAGGCATGAAAACAATATTAAAAATAAAATTATTTCTCTGCTTTACTTATATTTGTTATTTCTAAAATTCAATTATAAAAAAATAAACTGTGATAAAGTAAAAACATTTTATTTATTAGTAACAACTTGTCAAACTCTGTAGTGTCAAATAGGTACAACTTAAGTATTATGTGAGACACTAGTGGTTCAAAAGTAGCCAGACATTGCTCTTGTTCTCAAAAAGTTTAATAATGTAATAATTGTAATGATGGAAGTATGCATAGGTTTTCAAGGCAGCACAAAGGGGTAGGCTTCAAATCTGTTGTAGGAGTAAGATGTCCATAAAGAAGCATGAAAAGGAATTTTCCTCTTAAACTAAGTTGTAAAGATATTTCTGGGAGGAAGAAATATAAAAATGCACAGACATCTGTAATAGTATGACATATCAGGTGAAATAAAGTTATTGGGTATTTCTTGATATATGAATGAGTGGGAAGTTCTAAAAGACAAGTTTGAAAAGAGGATATGTGGACATACCTTATAAAGAATAAATTTGAGGGCATGAAAATTATAAAGAACTTCACTTCTAAAATGTGGCATTTGGCAGTAGATATTGATATCTATTCATAGCATTTTCCTTAAATCAAGATACTGAAAACAGAAACAAAACTAATAAATTATTCAGAGCAGAAATGTTGGCAATAATTTGGAGCACATTTAACAAAAATTTAGAAATATGCTCTGATAGTTATGTAGATGACTGCAATAGCTGGTAAAATGTTTTCTTGGACTGATCTAATTACATTTGACCAACAGGCATTTCACAGAATATTTTTGCTGTCAACTCACAAGGTAAGAATGTAGAAGTCTACATTTTTGTTACCTTATTAGAGATAAGCAACACTAGTAAAATGATGTCAGCTCATTTTAGATGTACTTAGGGATTAACTATCAGAAGAATGTGTCTGCCATTAGAAAATTACTTTTTTAATAATTCATTTTCTTCATTCCTTCAATAATTTATTGAGTACTTACATTCCATAAATATGTGTGCATATATATTAATATGGAGGGATTTAGTCTTTACTAATATCAATTTTGTAAAATATTTTCTTCAGTATTTAAAATTATGAATTTTGTAATTAGGATTCCCAGAGTTTAAATTTTGGCTTTACTGTTAGCTAGGTATATGAACATAAACAAGTAATTTTATTTCTCTAAGTTTCGATTTCTTCATTTTTACAATAGGGATGCATGTACAATAGGAATAAATGTAAAATCTCAGTACCTTGTTTCCCAGATAGCAAATGCTCACCAATGCATAGTGTTATTATTTTTATTATTAGACTATTATTATTATTATTAGACTATTATTGTTATATTATTATTGTTAAGGTTTTGTACAGAAACCATATTTACAAGTCCTAGTGATGACCTACTACATAAACTGTATAACAGCAGAAGTCAATATTTTATTAATCGCCCATTCCATAGGTAAAAGAAAATAACTTAATGCATATTCTCTTCTTATTTACACTTTCTATGTATACTTCTACAATTATATCTCAAAGGACAGTATAGGATGTGATATTCTGTTAAGATTCTATGTATAAATTCTGTCTCAATTAGCCGTCTTGATAATCTCAGGGAACTTCCATTTTATCAGATTTTATTAGATTACTATTGATATTACTTCATAATAAGACTAATAAAAACCTTACTCTTGAGGTAAAAGAAATTTTGTCTCTTATTTTTTTGTTTATCTTTTCAGTATTAGCCCTATTTTTAATCTTGAGTTGTTTTACGAAATCTTTCTAAGTAAATCTATTTGGTGTGGGTGTATTTAGTCAAAGTTAGATAGTATAATATGCAAATCCAATTAGTTACCACATATGGAAAATTTAATATATAACAATATGCTAAAATGAATTGTTATTTTTGATTCCTCACTGTTTATCCGTTTATTCAAAAGTATTTCTTGGATATCTATTAGATGACTGGAACATATTTAGAGGCAGCATTGAAACAAATAGCATGAATTCTATTAGGTAGAATAATATAATTAAGAAAATATATGTTAGAAGGACTTAAACACTATGAAGAGGAATAAAACCAGGGGAAAGTATAAGGGAAGATGTGTATGATGATGTTGGTGGGAATGGAAGATGGTGAGTAGCAGCATTGAATAGAGAGGCTAGGGAAGACCTCCCTGAAAAATGACATTTAAGTAAAGATCTCAGGAAGTTAGGGGAGTGAGACTTGTGAATAATTGAGAAAAGAAAGGACAGAGAATACCTCAATGAAAGGCATGCTCTGGTGTTTGAAAACAAGGAGGTCAGTGTGAGCAAAAGCTAGAGGAATAGGAAACAAGATCAAAGGGGAGGATGATGGAGGGCCTCCCAGGCCTCTGTAAGGACTTTGGCTTTGAAATTTCCACAGAAGATCATTATATATCATATGGGCTGCATGGCCATATGATATTTGGATCTATGAGAGAGGCAGTATAAATACAATAATTGAACAGTAGAAAATTTAATTTCTTATGGTGTAGATAACAATTAAATGTAAGTAAACAGTTGTATTTTCTAGCTTATATATAATTTCTCTGCCCAACGGAGTGAGAAGTTTTATATACCAACCTTCAGCAGTTACATGGCAATGGAATGAGCTATGACAAAAGGGCTTCACTCTAAGCCATACCAAACTCTTTGAATTCCAAAGATGAAGAGGATCAGTCACAGGAAAAGGAATAGCACACATTTTTAGACATCATTAAAAAAGTCAGGATTAAATCTGCAGACTTCACCAACTCACACCTTCACCCTTCAGAAAACATTCTTTAACAAATAGTTATTTTGTCATATATGACTAAAGATAAGAAATCTTTGTCTGCATACTGCCAGATAAAGGGATAAAGCAACACAAGCAAAGGTTGAATCATCAGAGAAAGTGCTCACAAAAAATGGAGAACAACTCTAGACGAACATAGATACATATCAAAGAAATCACAGTGATTTGCTCTCTTTAGAGAGACTAAAGGTTCACAAAAGAAATTATAAGACAAGAAGGACCTGAAAGGCAAACTAGCATATTTGAGGAAAAAATAAAAAAGAAAACTACTATAGTGATAAAAATAAATTACAGCAACAATTTTTTTTAAAAAAAAGGAGAGTGAAAACACAACAAATGGCATAAGAACAAGCTTGAATAAATCATAGAAAATGAAATGGGAAATAACAGTGATTACAAAATGATTCTAAAGAAAATGATGTGAATGGAAGACAGAAATGATCTAACTTATCCATAGTGATCCTAAAGAAGAAGAGAACAGGAAAAAATATCCAAACAATTGTTAAATAAAACTTTTCTGAAAGAAAAAAATATATGTATACAGAAAGGCATAAATTATGCCAGGAAAAATAAATAATACAGAGTGATAAGCACATATCTGGAGAAATTTGGTATCTTTTTAGAATGAATAAAAAGTTATATGACTTGCAACAGGAAAAGTGAGCTATGTAGGAAGGAAAATGCAAGATGATCTCAGCCTTCTTCACATAAATCCAGAAGAGGTTAGAGTGCTCTCTACCAAGGTCTGAGGAAAGGTGTGTTTCAAAAATTGTATTCGAAGTAAAGTTGTCCTTAAAATATAAAGCAAAACCCATTTTTATTTATGAAAAAATCAAGGAATAGAATACTTATGATTCCTTTCTGAAAAACTACTAGAAAATATAACAAAGCAAATGATAAATCAAAATAAAAATTCAGTAATAAAGATGTGATAAAATGACATGATAATCACTGAATGTATTTAAAAACAAAACAAAAAACTGATACATTATGACAGTCATGGTGGATTTTGAAATGATATTTTAGATGCCAGGAAACAATTTGGCATCCTAAAAATTCACCTTCCATTAAGTAGTCTGAATTTCCACACACATGTAATTACAGGTGTCTCCAGCACCATTATTTCTCTTAGAAATGAGTAGAAGCTACTTAAGGTCTGGCTTCAGAGAAAATATTTTCTGTAAGAGGTGTTAATTAAACAAGGAGGCCATTAGACTGAGATGCCTCTAACGCATTGGTAGCCTATGTAAGTGAACCAAAACTAAGCCATAGTCAATTTCTGTAAATGCATTCATATTCCAGAAAAATTAAATTTAAGAACAACCAATACAAATAGTCAACTAGGCTTTCCCAAATAAAGCAACCATTTAAGCTATAGCCAATCACATAATTTCCTTGCTTTGCTTCCTTGTCTGCTCCATAAGAGCCTTTCCCCTACCTCCTGTCAGCGAAGTATCCCTGACCATTTCCAGTTTGGTGTCGACCAATTTGAATCAATGTTCATTTAATACACTCTTGAAAATTTTAGTGAGTCTTAATATTTCATCTTTTAACAGAAGTTGTGAGGCTTATCCCAGAGAGAAGCATAAAAATATGTACAGTACTTTTTTGGGTTATAGAGCTACGAGAAAACAATTTTATTCAAGCTCATTCTTTGGCTTTGGTAAATGGTTTAGGGGACTAGTATGACTGTCATTTTAATGATTGATGGCTTTTTTGGACAACTGAATTGTACATTCAATTGTGTTACACATCTAAAAAAAATTCAAGATCTTAATTCCCATATGAATAGTCATCAATAACTGACAAGGATTTAGATTGGAAAGTTAATACAAGTTCACTGACAGGTGAGACATTCTGGAGTAGCCGGAAATGAAGTCATGCTATATTTGCATGAGAATAGGCCCAAGATATTCCATTGGCTATGTGCATATTACTTTGATCTCTCATTATGTGTGATAGCACAACCCACTGACTCTTATCCTGCGGTGTACTATTATATCTAGAGGTGCTGGCCCAATTTATTACTGGAAGGTAAATTGCACTTTGAATTATGCCCTTTCCACAGTGGCAAAACGTATGCCTTTATAAAAGTGATTCTCATTCAGTTTACAGGTTGTTTCCTGGACAATGGAGCCATCGAATTATCCATAGTTAGACGTTTTACTTGGTATACATATTATTATGAAGCGCATTTAAAATGGAATTCAGTCCAAAAGAGGGTACACATTTTGAATATAAATGTAGCCTACTACTTTGCCTGTTAGCTTCAATCAGAACAAAGTTTGAAGACTCCTTAAGTCTGGGCTCCAGAGTCTCATTAACTCTTAAATTATAATAATAGTATGTTTCAAGTACAAGAATGGTCCTGTAACAGATTCCTAAATCATCAGAATCTACAGCAATGTTCCCTTTGTCCTTTATACTGAATATTGGGATTAAAGAAACAGGCCCTAGTATATCTTACTTCATTTAACATTGAATATTTCTATACTTTAGGAACATCAGGATTATTACTTTGTAAAGTCAATAAATCAATGATTGGAGTAATAGAAATATCATATTTCTATTTCAGTGAACAGAACAAAGAGGCCTATAAAATTTAACCAGTTATGATAAGGCAATTGATGGGGAAACAAAAAATTCTTTCAAAACTAAAGAGAAATAAATTCAAATCCTGTTCTTTACACCTATTATTAATGTCATGAAAGTTCATCTAAATATCTTTGTGAAGATGTAAAAAGAGGAGTCAAAATGAATAATAGAATAAAACCAAAAGATAGAAATCACAAACCAGAAAACAATATCACCATACAGTGTTGTCTGAAGTTTTCCAGTAAAATTGGTTTGGAACAGCTACATAAACCAATCTGGTTCATTGACTTTTTGATGGTGTACATTTTGTCCTTTCAGATTTTATATTGAACATAATCTATCACTATATATGAAATGGATATAGTTTTTATTAGAGAAAGAGAGAGAGAGAAAGGCTGGCTGTGTTTCATCAGATCTTATCAAACTGAAAAACTGTCAGCTTCAGGAAGAAATGAGGTCTTCATGCCAGAGGAAAAAAATATTCTGTTGAAATGTTGACTTGCAGAGTTTTAGCATAATACATATTTAGTAAGTGTCCTTTGTGAAATTTCTTGTAAAATTCTTAACTTTCGTGAGCTACAGTTTGATTGATCTTTGATTTGGCTTTTGCTGAAAAGACAATTACATGTTGTATATCAAGTGTTTGAATGTTTGCTCTTTAGTAACTTTACTCCCTTATTTCAATTTTTTTCTTAGAAAAATCTCCTTGAAAATTGAAACTCAGCCTTCAGTACATTGCTCAAAAAAGATTTACCTAAACTTCACATCTTACATAATTAATCACCCACAAGCATAAAGAATATGCAAATTTTATAACACATATACCCATCACAGTAAGCCCACTCTTAATCAAATCCTTTGTAGTTAATGTTCAACAGGAAGCAGGATTACCCTTACAAGATGTAGGAAATTATATGAAAATGGAAAAGACTGTTTCATCCATTAAGCAAATCACAGATTCTGTTATCATTTCTTCTAACTGAAGCCAAACAGCAAATGCTCTTAACAAGAAAGAATAACACCTAGCAATTTCAGACAACTAAATCACTAAATAGAGCAATGAGTTTTAAATCTTATATCAATCACATAGCTGAAAGATATGAGAATAGACATCTAAGATTTACATGCTTTAGGAAAAAGAACAATTGCATCAATTTGCAATTAACTTAAATTTCAATGCATTACAAAAATGTAAATAGATGTTCTATTTTTTACCATTGCTATTTTTTCTCAAAACTGTACTATAATTTCATTTTAAGTAGATATATAGTTGTCATTACTGTCCAGTTGTAACATTAACATGAAATTAAGTTTACATATGTATGAAGTGAATGTAATAAGACTTTTTTTTTCTTTACTTTTGCTACTTATAACATATCTCCCTCTGGAGAAGATGTTTGGTTTTCCTTGACCTAAAAATACCCCAGACTAAATATTTAATCAACTTTGAAACACAATTACTGATTTAAAATAAAACCATGAGAAGAAAGCTAAGGAAATAGAAATAGGCCAGAACAGTACTAAAAGTTACAAAAAGGAAGAAATAAAGGAAAAGTCTTGTCTTTCTAGGTAATATATGCTGTATATTTTAAAGTACAGCAAGTAAAACAACAGCTTAGATAGACTAAACTAGAGAACAGGGGAAAAAAAAAGGAGTTAATCAAAAACCATCCTAATTATACGTGCCAGTGAACATATTAGAGAAAGGAACACCACATACTGCTATCAAAGAGCAAATCAAAAATCAAATAATAAAAAAAAATAGTATAGAGAGCTTATATGTCAATGGGTGAAGAACTCACACAGTATATTTACTAAAAAGGACATACCAATAGGTAGTATATTAATTTGTTAGAGCTATCATGACATAGTACCACAAAATGGGGGGCTTAAAACAAGAGAAAATTATTGTCTCACAGTTCTGGAGGCCATCGGTCCTTCTGAGGATGGTGAGGGCTAAGTCCATTCCATGCCTCTCTCCTGAATACCAATGATTTGATGGCAGTCTTTAGTATTCCTTAGCTTCTGCTTCATCACTCTGATCTTTACCTTCCGGTTCACATGGAATTCTACCTGTGTGCATGTCTGTATTTATATCCCCTCTTTTTATAAAGACATGAGGTGTATTGAATTAGGGGCCCACCTTACTCTATTATGACCTCATCCTATCCTATGTACCTCAGCAATTACCCTATTTCCAAATAAGGTCACCTTTTGAGGTAGTGGGGGTTAGGACTTTACCATATGAGTTGTGAGGAAAGACAATTCAACCCATAAAAGATTGAAAGCACTTAATATATAATCCACTAGCATGTCATGAAAGAACTTCAAATTGAAATTGACAGTGTGGTACTATTTTAAAAAAATATATATTATTCAATGATGATGACAAATCACTTTCGTAAACTCCTGTTGACTTTTTATGCCTGTTCTCTCTTCTCAGGTGGGGAGGGGTGGAGGAGGGGGTAGGGGTGGTCAAATCTATGTATCAAATGTCTTCAAATTGTGTATTTGACCAAATCATTTAATATGTGAATATCCATGAAGAAAATTATTTTAAAAATAGCTATATATTTTATAGTAAGATATTCATCAAAACACTTTTTATTTATAAGATATTGGAAAAATAATTTTCATTTTAGGGACTAATAAAACAAATAATTGATGAGCATAAACTATAATAATATCCAGACATTAAATAATTGTGCCTAACATTTTATAGCACTTACTAATGTGTCAGGTATTAATCTAAGCATTTTATGTATATTAACACAGAAAATCCTCACAAGAATCCTATGAGGCATATACTACTATTATCTCTGATTTATTTTTGGTAAACTTTAGATGTAAAAAATTTAAATAACTTGTCTAAGGCCACCCAGTTTTGTAAGTAGCAGAGCTGGGGTTAAAAACCAAACAGTCCAGTCCCAAAGATCATTTTCTTAACCACTTTGTTGTATTGCCTTCATAAATTGATACTGAAATATGTACAATATCAGGTCATTTAAATGAAACAAAGTATAAGATTGTAGACATAATTTTCAATTACTTACACTGAAAAATGTCATGGAGATAATATGCCAAGATATTAACAACCTTGCCTTGAAGTTGTGCAATTATCAGTGATTTTTTATTGTTACTTATCCTTTCAGTATTTTTTCCTACTGTATTTAAAATTTTAAGATGAAACAACAATAAAAACACTTTAGGTGATTATATTACTTTTTTGACATATGTTTACTCAAATGTAGCAGAGTAGAATATTTGCTAATTTGAATTTTTGTTTTCCTCTGTATAAGCTCTTGTTTAATTCAAACTTCAGGAGGCTGGATACACTGACAAACTATAAACAGATTGTGTGTTTTATATAATTAACCCAGAGTCACTGTCTATTAGAGTTTAGTTTTATATCTACCTTGGGGAACTATGGAATATTCTAGGGGCTTCATGGACCTCATTTGCATATGTGATCTGTATCCCTCATAGAGAGGGACATTCCAAAGAAACTTTAGCTTGCCGGGTTCTCTGATTGCTACTACACAGAATTATATTCACTAAAATTATATTTGGGGAGGGGTAGTTTTTTTGAAAATATAATAATGTACCTTAGACTAATAAACAGCACAAGCACACCTTGCCCAGCCAGAAAGAAAATAATCCAAGGAAAAATAAAATTATATGAAATGGAGTGAAGTGAAGAAACATGACCTCTGTCTCCCATCTCCAATTTCATATTGTGTTCCCCAACATAAATATATATTAGTTATACTTATTTCCTGAATTTTGAAGGTGATGGAAGGAAGATTCAATATTAATTAGTTTCATTAGTAAGTAAAGTCAATTAAATTGATTGTTAAGCAAAATCATCTTTGTTTTTGGCTTTATCATAACTATGAAGACAAAACGTGACATGATCTAGTCCCAATATGTGTTGCTATAAATCCAGTTGTATCACTCAAACTCAGACATGTAAAAAAAATGTTATTTTATTCAACATTTCTGACTAGGAATGCGATATGCTACATAATAACAGGCTTACAATCCCTAAAGTAACTTAAGACTTTAGAAAAATTTCTTAAACCTCAAAAAAATTTCAAGAAAAGGTTAATCAGCAATACTTCTGAGACAAGAAATTCAGATTCTAGAGCTGAGACTCAAAATCAGAATTAAACCACAGGATGAAAATTTGAGTACCAAGATTTTGCCCAGATAAAACTTTCTGCATCTCTTATGGCAAAAGTCCAAATTTCCCCTACAAACTAGAACAAGACTAGTTTTGTTTATGGGAGAGATCAATATTGGAGAAGACAAAATGTAAGAGAACAGAGTTTTATTATAACTTCTAAAAATTAGACTTTTAAGATACTCTTCCCACAAAGTGTTCAGGACTAGATTTACTTGCAATTGTGAGGTTCGTTAAGTTATTTTTTATTTATTTTTTTATTTTACTATGCTTTTCAATTATGGATTTTTCCCCCTTCCAACATGTCCAGAATTATCATAGCGCTTTACAACTTAAAATCTGAAAAGCATGTAATATCAACCATTCACACTACTATGTAGATTTAAAACAGCGTTTTTGCTTTTTATTTTCTTCCATTGTGTATTTAGATTTTATATTAAATTGAAAAGCTTTTCTCTTTTAAAGAAATTTCAGGCACAAGTAAGATGCGAAGGCGGGATTATAAATTTTGGCGTAGATCCCTTCATGGTGCTAAATCATCTCACACAATGGTTGTGCTCTCTGCCTACACATAAAATTAGCCTTTCATTGGGGAATTCAAGCTAAGTTGACATTTATCATATCATCTTTGCTCACATTATTACATTAATGAGTTAACAGGTCAGCTCTCAATATATAAAAAAAAAAAAATAGCTAACATTATAGTTTAAGGCATATGATTTTAATTTAATATACCAAAGATGTAAGTAAGGCCTGAGGTATGAATCAGGAAATTTTCCTGATTCATATAATATATGTGCAGAATGTCAATGTATTATTTATAATGCAAGGCGACAAGAATCAGAGAGTTTTTCTCTTTACTTTTTTAAATTTAGCATCAACATTTCCTTCATTTAAATATCAACATTTAGTCATATGCAAAACATGGCACACATTCCAACTAGTTATCACCCATGAGAACATTTCGTTCGTTATGGCTTAGACATGAGGTAGAACATGAATGACCTTCCAGTGTGATGCCACACTTCAGATGTCAATATTCAGGGCCAGTTAAACTATGAAAACTGTGTAAAAGAAGAAAGAAACTGAGTGGGTTTGATACTGAGAAGTTAAAGAAAATACGCATAAGAAGGAAACTTTAGTTGTGCAAAATTCTGGTTGATGCCCAGGGCCTATTGCCCTCCTCTCTCCGACTTACTAACCACTTTGTGACCATTGGACTCTAACCTCAAGTCCCAATTCTGATAACTGAGTTTCTGGCCTGTTTATTCTAAAATCTTTCCTTGGTTACTTGATGACTATAACCAACCTTATTTTATATGGCCAGCTTTCTGGGGCTTCATGTACACCCTTCCTTCTCCCACAAGTTGTCCAAATAGATCTCTTATTGAGTTGACAACGCTAAAATTTTTTTTTCATCATTGTTAAAATTTATTAATGCTGATTATGTGGCACAGAATGTTCTATGCACTGGGGATTCAAAGGTAAAGCATAATCACTCATCTTGAGTAGTTTTGTCAAAATAGAAAGTTACACTGTCTGTAGATCAATCCCTGTTTTGAAGGAAGAAACCCAGAGAACCATAAGGAACAGATGAGGTGCATCTAAGTTAGATTGATCGGGGATATGGGTGGCATTAGAAGTAAGCACTGGTAAAGAAGTGTTCCTAGAAAAGGTAATGATTGAGCTGATCATATAAGAATTGCTCTCTTGCCTAGTGTTATGACTTAAGTTTGTTAAATGAACATTCGGTAAGTGGAGCACAGAGTGTTGGATGGTGAACAATAGTTCAATAAAAGACCGCAAGAAAAATTCAAATAGAGAAGTGTATTACTCATAGGTTCTGGAGGAAGCACAAGTCATGTCTAGAGGGGTCACACGAGGAGGACAAGGCAGGGAGAAAGAAGAGCAACAGAACCTGGGCTACATGCCTTTGTTTGGATGCACATTTTGGAGTTCTCTGGTTGAGGCTACACTGGTCAATTCAAACCAAAAAGAGCAGGGTTTTGGTAAGCTCCACAGGGGTCTCATCTAAGGAACACAAATGCGAGGGCACTGGGAGGTAAAGGAGATTTGTTCACAAGGGCTGTTGGGAAGTCATATCAGGAACTTACATTTGCTTGTGACTCTGCAGGCTGTTATCTAGGGCATAGACTTTCATGAGAGGGTTAGTATCAGATTATGCCCACAGGCCACTTGGCCAAATAAAATGGATGTTGAGACAGCAATACCATGGAGTAGTTTAGTTGAACTCTCAACAACTAGACTCAATTTTTCTCCTTATCAGTACACCGAAGAAGCTACAGCCCTATATTTTATTTAAAATTAGCAATAAACTTACAATAAAAGTAAGGGACTCTTACGAGTGGTAGTTGAGAGGATCAATGAACTAGGTATTACGTATCAAAATTTTTTAGTTCAAATTCCAGTCTTTCTTTTGATAAACTTTGTGACAAAGGGCAAATTCATTTATATCTTTATGTTTAAGTTTTCATATAGATAATGTCAGAGATTTGGGTGTCTTCTGAAATCTTATATTTCATGAGCTACCGATCAGAGGTCTTACAAGAAAGATGATAACCCTTTTGTTAGTAGCATTAGAGGGGAAATCTTGTTAATAAGCTTTGTGTCTTTGTGCCATGTAACTTACTTTCCCTGTAGCCTAATAAGAGAAGGTAACTATAACATCTACCAGCCAGCATTTTCACCATTCTTGACTGATCAGAACAAACTGACTTGAGATCTTTTTCATTATGAACAGGATTTTACAGGAATAGGCCAGGAGAGTTAAAAAAGAAAAAAAAAAAATGTATTTATGTGAAAAAGAGAACCACATAGTTATTTTAAACTGTATCTGTCATTCATTTTTAGAAACTTGTTTCACATAGATATCACCTTGCAATACTATTTTAACAGAATTATAGAGAATGTAGTAGATATAAAAACTTGAGCTATTCTTAATCAAAAGCCCAGAACAGAGATGGAACCATATTGTATGTGGATTTGATATTGAAAATTATAATTCCATCAATGTGGTCATAGAAAGAGCCTCAGCTCTAATAGCTCAATTTCAGAGGTATTTTGAAACATCCAATATGAGGAGTTTAGCAGAGACAGTAAGGCAACTTCAGACATACACTTTCAAATCTTTGGAAGTTTAAAGTGAACTATAAAGTTAGTATTGTGCATTAAAGTTTCAGTGTCATTGTTACATTCTAGGTCACGATGTCCAAAACTAGATGCAACACCCAATATTCTTATTTTATATAATGCCTATTCACTTAACTAATTTTTTACTACATATAGGAGTCAGAAGCAGGGAGATTCAGAGAGATTTGTTGTTATGGAATTAATATTTGTAAGTTTTATTTCTACCGTTCAGTCAATGAACTCGGCCATAATATGAATTTATTATCAGAAACAAAGGCTGAATAAATGAATAAGTGATTCTAGAACTATATGCTCTGGTGAGTATAAAAGTCAGCTTCTGTTAACAACCCAGAAACTTCAAAGATTTGAAAACTGGGTCCAATTCTTGACATAAAAATATAAGCTGAGGGCCTACTGTATTGTTAAAAACTATGAAGGATCTAACTTTTTATTTTACACTTTTTGCACACTAACAATTTAGCCATCCACAGTTTTATGAATGATTGCAGAAGACATGAGAATCTTGGGTTAGGGAAAAGGACTTTATTATTATGGCACAACGTGAGTTTAACATTTACATCAGTTTTCCTCATTCCTCAAGTCCCACAGGGCAACACAGAGTGTCCCAGGTGGGTGTCGTTCACACAGTGGGTTTGCATCACAGTTGAGGAACCCTGAGTTTAGTTTAACTCTAGTCTTTTATATTGAGCTGTAAGCAATCCTGTTCAATCTTTGTTTTCTCAAGGAAGACACTACCACTATCTTCCAAGGCCATCTGCAACATAAGCATCCTTGAAAAGATAGTCCAAAGCAAAATATATCAAGTTCCTATACTCATAGCATTTCAGAAAGGCAGATGACCCATGGAAAATTGTCTCCCAAAGTACTTAAGCCTGGGGAAATGTTAGTGCAGCAGGTGTGCAGTTGTTTGTTTAACAAGTTGTGTGAGTATTTTAAAATGTTGAAAGCTTGTTCTAATATTTTCTAAAAATACCCTTTTTCCCCCCATTGGCTTGGACTTTTGGCATTTCATATAATTACCTTGCATACATGGCCATTACTCTGCTGACAAGCATTTTGTGATTATATTCTTGATGATCTGAGTGACATTTTGGGTTATTTGATTATGCATTCAGTAACATCTCTAATTGTTATTAAGATTGCTATTTCTGAATATCGTAATATTACGCTGAATATCTTAATATTTCTAGTTTTCAAGTTTGGAGTTGCTGATACCTTAAGTTAAGATGGTGTTTACCTTTATTAATTTAAGAAAAATAATGTCAAACTGCATTCAAGTTTTCTAGAGAAAGCTTTTTGTCATCTCTTTTCCTTTTTTTAGGGAGAGACTAATAAATGTAGCAAGAGCAGGGAGAGTCATCGTTAGAGAGGTTCACTCAAATACTACTCATATGTACAACACAGGAAAAGACCTGAGACCCAAAAGATTTTCTCTTTAAAAAGTTTACACTCAGCAAACAACATAGGAGAATCACAGTTACACTGAGCACTTCTGCTTCAATGGCAAGATGAAGGACTTGTGACAAAAAATGTTCTCTCTAACATTCTCACAAGCGCCACATGATAAAAACCACCTCTCTTAGCAGACAATACCTCAGTGTTTGCACATAATATGAGCACAATCATTAATTTACAGATTTATTTAATGATTTATTTTATCCATATGGTGCCGGTTATTTATTTCTCACTCTGGGTAGATTAAGGATGACTTGTGTACCTGGGTTTCAGAACCAGCCTGCATTTAATTTAAAGATGATGACAAAGCCTATAGTCATATAGTCTGAATATCCTGTGTAAGTCCTTTGCTTTTAACATTCATCTCACTCTCACTCTAGTGCTTAATTCAAACTATCAAACTACTGTTTTCATGCAAAATGTTTACAGAATCTTGATTTTGATTAAGGATTAACATTTAATATACTTACAGGACTCAGTTAATATAAATCAATGAAATAGGTCAACAGAAAAGGAAGTTCACATAAGATTCCATGTTCAAGGGACAGTGAGAAATAGTGGAAACTTGGAGAGTGTACGCTTTTACTAAAGAATAGCATCTGTTACTCAGATTCAATCAATTGTGAAAATGTGGCTGTTGACAAATTTTCCAATTTTTCAAGAGACAATTCAAAATTTTATGCAAACTCTCATTTTGAGGGTGTTTCATTTAGGTTAGCTTGTGAGCCATCAGTTTTTACCCCTTGCTTTTGATAGGAAGTCATGCTTGGAAATAGGTACTATAAAATTCTTTCATTTACTAATGAGCTACTAAATTAATTGTCTCAGTCTGAAGAGAGTTCAGGCTATTTCTGAGAATGTAGAATGCATTACACCTGTATGGCTGGCTTGTCATGCACAGCTTTGATCTTGTGAAGAAGGCCTAATTTATTACTTTGTCATGTGTGTTTTTCTGAATGAAAGTTCTTCAATTGGCAGTAGAAAGAAATGGAAAGGATATTTAAAAGCAAAAATTAATTAGTTCATTAAACTAATATCCTCAATGTTATTGAACAATGTTAGGTCCCCAAAATATAAAACAAGTACCCTTGTGCATAGATTCTTGCAAATTTGCTCTTGAGAAAGGTGATGTAAAGAAAATTTGGCCCATTTGTTATGTATGGCTTTGAAACGATTTAATTGAATTACTACTGGCCTCTTAAGAGAACCCATTTTCACTGAAATGTTAAAATGCAGCACCCAACCAATGATATGCTGAAGATTATATGGCTCATTCCCCCAAAAGTATAGCTACACGTAGGTTTTATAGTCATTCTTCACCTTGGACTCAGAAAGATTATTTTCTTTAGGTGTTAAGCCTAAATAATTTCCACAATCAACCTTGATTAATACTTAATCCTTCTAAGTATTAATTACGTAAAAAAGCACTCTGGGGTTTGAGAAGATGTTTGTTATAGTATTGAATTAATGATTAAATAATAATTATAAAATATAGTGAGTAAGGCGAATGTTGCAATCAAAGGTACTTGTAGAAAATTCTAATGTGAAATATTCTGACAGCCTCCCTGTGGTTGGCTCTAAGCTAATAGCAACTCATAGCAAAAAGAAAGGGAACAAGTACATAAAGAAGAACTTTAAAAAAATTAATTGTATCTGTGTTTGGGTCTTGACATAATACTAAACCTAGCATCAGTCATATGCTAGAAGGTACAGAGTAGAATGCACAAAAGTAAGGTTTGAGGGGTGCCACCCAAATGTCTTCTACCATTGTATATTCTTCACTTAAGTGATTTTCTTCTGGGTACTATAGGCGTGCTTACTCGAATGTCTTAGAAGGTCTAATATACATGAAACTATATTACTCCAACAGAGTGGCACTTTTTTTAGAACATTAGCTAGCTGGCAGTCAAAAGGCAATAAATATCCTAAAGATAAAGATACAATATGATGTGACTAAATGGAGATTGATCTAGAATACTAAGTCACTTTCCAGGTTGTCAAATCCCTCCACTCTACTTTGAAAAATAAGAAAACTAGGCTTTTCTGAAAACTTACCATTATATTCTCAAGTACACCTTTTTTAATCTCTATATCCACATTTAACTTCTCTTTCATGGTTTATATATAATATGATTAAGTTTTCCTTATCTTATAAACAAATTAACAAACAAAAATGCCTCCTTTGACTGCCCCCCTACCTCAGGTATCTCTTTTTTCTACTTCATAGTTAAACCGTTTAAATGAGTTGTTTATACTTTCTGCTTACTTTTCCTGGCCTTTTATTTAAGACTCATACTATTTTAATATCATTTAAAGTCCCATCAATTCATATATATATAGTCTACTAGATCCCACATAACTTTCTTGTTATGCTTTGTAATCATATCTTCTCTTTCAAAAAGTAAGCATAAAATTTCCAAGAAAATATTTTCAAAGAGCTTTTTTTTTTTTTTTCAGGGAGGAAGCAATAGATAGTGTTGCGTGAGGCCCTTGGTTTAGAGAGGTCATCTTACTCGTCCTCTTTGCTACACAATTTACCTTCTTTTTATGTACTAAGTCTTTGAAATTCAGAGCATATTTTACACTTACTATATATCTCAATTTGGACTAGCATTTCAGATGCTCAAGAGATACATGTAGCTAGTAGCTACTGCACTGGACGGCACAATACTATACCCTTTCCTAGTTAATTCATAGTAATTCTGTCATCTTGTCTAATACACTATTTTTCTCAAAATGCCTCTGTGATAGTTGAGTAAATACATCTTTGATATGTGATATCACAATATCTTTTTTCTCTCACCAATAACTTATTTTGTTTTAAAATTATACTTTTATATAGTTATAATTTGTTTGACATCCCATCGAAGCAGGAGATGTGTCTGTTTTCTTTTCCTTCATTGCTTTCTCGGTTCTTAGCTTGATATCTGAATCCTTATAGGCATCTATAGGAAGGAAAGGAAAATACTGGAATATAAATAGAGTGACAATGAAGACAAACTGTGATGTAAAACAAATGGTATGAGTTTGTACTGAGGTGGATTTAGATTTACAATCTGAGTTTCTTCCTCTAGCTGGGTAATTTGGGCATGTTTTTTAGCATTATAATATTCTTTAGTCTTGGATCAAATCAGGTATGTAAAAATCATAACAATTGATAAAATACTGTTATAACAATTGATAAAGACACTTTGCTATGCCAGTATTTATCTGGGGACTACTGATGGTTGAACATTCACCAGGAGGATAGCATAGAACTCTGTTAAAACTCATTATGCATGAATATGCATATGTAAGAATCCATTATATTTTGAGTCCTTCTTTGTTCTCATCTAATGGTGTTTGCCTACTAAAGTACCAAAAAGATTGTTTTTTGAAAAACCAGAGTGATTAATTAGCATTAAAAAAGAAGGAAATGCTACTGTTTATAACAACATGGATAGAACCTGAACAACAAACTGCTAAGTGAAATCAATCTCAGAAAGACAAATATATATGATTCTTTTTATATGATGTATCTGGGATAGCCGAACTCACAGAAGCAGAGAATAGAATGGTGGTGGCCAAAGGATGTGGGGAGGGGAAAATGGGGAAATGTTGCTAGTGGACATAACATTACAGTTATATAAGTTGAAAACGTTCTAGATATCTATTGTACAACATAGTGTCAGAGTTACTACAGTATTGTGCACTTAAAAATTTAAGAGCATAGATCTTATGCTAATGTTCTTACCAAAAAAAGGGGAGTGGGTGGGCAAAGAGACGCAAGAATCTTTCAGTGATGATGGATTTGTTTATTACTTTATTTGTGATGATAGTATCACAGGTGTATGCACATAATCCAAACTCATCAAAATGTATGTATAAAATATGCATAAATTTTGTATATTAAGTATACATCAATAAAGTTGACTTTACATTAGTGGTACTAAAATGTGCTTGTTTCCTGAAACTACATGGTCTAGGATTAAGAAAACATAAATGTCCTGAAGAAGACATTTCTTCAGAGAATTCGTAAAATTATTTGTGTTACAGCATTGGTTTTATCCTAAAGCTAATTTACCTAGTGGCCTCAAGAGGGCTACAATAGCATCAGACATCTGTGGCAAGGATCCCCAAGACCATCTCGGGCTCAATGACTCATTAGGAGGACTAATAAGACTCAAAAGCTGTTATCTCTAAATTTGCAGTTTATTAGAATGAAAGAATACAGGTTAAAATTTGTAAAAGGGAAAGGCATATGGGGCAAAGTCTGGCAGAAACCAGGTACAAATTTTCAGGTGTTTCTTTCCAGTGAATTTGCACAAATGTGCTTAATTTTCTCATTAAGAATGTGTAACAACATGCACTTAGTACTGCCAATGAGAGAAACTCACCTGAGGCTTTGTGTCCAGATTTTTATTGCGAGTTGGTCATGTAGGCCAACTGGTATTCATCATAAATCACATTTTTAGCATAAACTGTCTGGTCATACTGGCACAGCATGGCCCCAAACCTCAGGCTTACAAAGAAACTCTTATCAGTCAGAAAATTTAAAGGGCTTAAAGCTTAGCAATTGGAAGCTGGCCAAAGGTCAGTCCTGAAAACAGACCTTTTCAGAAAAGTATAGGATTTGACCAACACAGACTTGTTGAATGAACCTTTTCCTGTACAATATCTAAATGCAACAACATCTAGACCAAAAAAAAAGAAATTTTCACCTCTAATATCTTTCAATTCTCAGACCTTTTTCAGTTTTCATATATTCAAAACAATCCCAAAAAACAGAAAAGGGATTTCAAGTTGGCTTTATTTTTGAATTCGTATCATCTTACCTGAGGAGAATACAAATCACAATTGGGGTTCTTTTAGGAAAGGGTAAGAGGAGAGATGAACATTGAATTAGGCAGTCAAACATGTTTCCTACAGTACACTTTTTAATATTATCAATTCTGCTAGGACAAAGCATAAAAATATAAGATATGAGACTATGCTTGGACTGTTTTTACACACACACATACATATGTATATAATACAAATAGACATATATATCAGTATATATCAATATATACATATGAGTATATGTGTTTACATATGTGCATATATAGATACATATGTATATATCTATAGCTCAGTAATGCTCTATGTTAGAATAAGAAATTAGAAATAAACTGATATCCTGCCATACATTACTTTTATTTAAATATTCTTACTGTCAAACTTTGAGATTCTTTGCAATACCATTTTTTTTCTCCCTGAATAAACGAACTTCTCATTTTCTTATTCTTGCCTCTAAACTTTTCAATTCCCCAGAAAATGATTGTTAAAAACTTATGAAATATTAATGCCCCTCTGGATCTAGCTTCATTCATTTCTAGTAGCTTATGTTCCCTTATCTAAGCTTTTAAAGGAAATTGATGTACATGAAAATTGTCTCTTGTCCTGAATATCTTTTATCTTTTAATGCTTCCTGATACATTTTGTCCTGGTGACTAATATTCTCATATCCCATCTAAAGAAATTAATTCATTTTATATATTTCTAATCTTCAGAGTTACTTGAAATTTTTAGTTTGACTTCAGAAATTGATCAATGTTTCACGCAAAATAATGAACTCTTTTTTAAAACTCAAGACAGAACATTTTGAGAAGGCAGATCTTCAAATCATATAGTTATGTACTAACTCTACACAAAATCCTTTATGTATTCTTTGCCAAGCTGACTATCCCTTATCCTATTGTTTCCTGTCTGTTTTCCCCTACTAACACCCTTGTTCTTTTAGAAAGAACTCAACTGTAAGCTTTAAAAACCTGAGGAAGTTAGAAAATTTAAAAAAAAATAGAATTTTGTTGTGGAGTTAATATATTTAATTAACAAACCAAAATATAATAAGAGACATTTGAGGATTTTCATAATTGCCCTCAACATCCTTATCTAACCTATGCCACTGACCTTTTCTGGCTTTATTTTTTCTCACGTTCACATTGTATACAGGCCCATATTTCAAATTCCCCAGTACTTTATGGAATTTTTTCACTAATTTTTTTTTTCGCTTCTCATTTCCACTGACTAGTTAGTTCCTATCTTTATTATCTCACCAGCTTGGGATCTCTTATTCTCTTTTATTTAGTTAGCTTGATCATAACATTTTTCCAGGAACTTTTCCAATTTTCTTAGAATTATTTACTCCCTTTTCTAAGGTTCCACAACACCAAGTACCAATCTCTACTAGCTCATATCACATTATATACACATTTGCAACCCTTCAATACCTAGCTCAATGTCTGGCTCATAGTAGATGATCAGTAGATCTATAGACTAGATGAATTTTAAAGATATATACAGAGGAATTACAAAGGGCTGGTATAAATCAGATGAGAGTGATTCATATGGGAGTGGGGAAGAGAGCAGTTTTGTGATTTAGAGTTGTCTTCATAAGAAGTAACATGCAATAGTAGTCTTGACAAGATAAATAGAATTCCACCATCTGGAGAATTATAGGAAGAGCATTACAAACAGAAAGAATTAAGAGAAGAACAATTTATTTCTTTAATTAGGATTTTTTTTTCCTGCCAGCAACAAGAACTTATGGGGTAGCTTAAGTAAAAAGATAAATCTATTAAGAAGATATGAAGATATATAAGTATCTAAGAGCAGTTTATTAATAAATACAAGAGCCCATCTTCTCCATGCTTGTTCTGTTTTCATTCCCCATCACAGCCACCATTTTTGGAAATATATATATATATATAAAATTCTCTCTAACACTGGTCTTGTGTCTGGCCATCTTTTATAAACTTAATGTATTCCTTAAATTCCTCCAAACCTCTCTCAACCTATTTCCAATATTGTGGTATATTCAGGAAGGTTCTGAGATCTGTCAGCTGAGCTTTACTAGCCAGACTCTAAGCCTGGTGAACACTACATGTTGGTCAAGTATGAATATCAGAACCCTCCACTTTTCAGCCTTTGGTTATTGATCTTAATTATATGTATCTCTGCATTAATTATAATATATTTTGGCTAAGAATTACTGTTTTTCTTGAGATAGCTTGGAATTGCATTGTCTCATATGGTAGCCACTAGCTGCATGTTTCTTTTTAATTTAAAAATTAATTAAAGCTAAATAAAATTAAAATTTCAGTCCCTTTATTACATTGATCATATTTCAAATGCCGAATAGCCAGAAAATGCTACTTGTATTTTTTCCCTCAAGAATAGAGTTAATGACCCCACCTACCTTTCAGTTTCCTAAAGAGCCCTGTATGGACTAACTCCTGATACCTTATTTTTAAGTGAATTTCCTATATTCTTCACAGAGATGTTACTGGGCAGTAAATAAGTTATATTTGAAAAAATAATTTGAATTTATTATTACATAATTGTAATATGTTAATATAGGATGATATTGGCAAGTGCTTTTGCTCCACTCTTAATGTTTTCTTCTAGATAAATAGAACTTTACTAGTATAAAATTCCTGGCCTCACTCAACTCCTCTGATTATTTCTATTCAGGAAGATGTTACCTAACTTACAGGTTTGCTTGAGATGAGGAACTGAACATACTTTGTCATGTTTTTGTCTCTGAGAAATCATCTGCCTTCATGGAGCATGAACTTTAATCAGCAATCCACAACCTTTTTGTCACCAGGGACCAGTCCTCCTATGATAATCTAATGCCGAATGATCTCAGGCGGAGTTGAGGCAATGATAACACTGGGGAGTGGCTACAATTACAGATGAAGCTTCTCTGGCTCACTTGCCCACTGCTCACCTCCTGCTGTGCCACCCATTTCCTAATGGGCCACCCACTGGTATATGATGAGAGTGGGGGTTGGGGACCCCTGCTTTAAATTATTCTCAGTCAAGTGATATTCCTCAGTGGTGGAGGACCCACAACTGTTGGTTGACTGAGTGTGTCAGCATCAGTAAGTCCAGTAGACCAGAAATTTCTAATATCTACCTTATTAGTAATAAAGGTTGTCATTTCCAACTGTCCTTTTTTATCTTTAAATTTCTTGAAAGTTCAAGCAAGCAAGATGCTTCCTGTTAATGGGATATCATCAAACACAGAAGAGATGAGAGAGAAATTTGTCTCTGAAAGAAAATGTTAAAAGCAAGGTGCTATTATTTAAAGTAATATTGCCTCTGCATGTTTTCATTTTTTTTTGAAGAATATTTTTGTTATCTAAACTATGAAGTGAAGTATACTTACTTTTTAGGAGAACCTCCTTGTATAGTATTTTAAATGTTTATTTTTAAACTCACATTCACATTTTTAAGAAATATGAAATTATTGTCAACTCTGACATTTTTTCAGGCTTATGAAGTATGGAAATCTTTGTCAAAACTAAAAGCAGATTTAACTTTTGCATAGCAATGTAGTTTCTTATGTGCATTACATAATGTTTCAAAAATTTTTATTAGTGGATAACTCTTGGCAAATGAAGTATTCGATGGCATACTATGTATAAGCCATTCTAATTTTTCACATGATTTTTTATTAAAGCATTAACTACATTAGAATTAATTTAATAAAATTATATTTCATGAATCGATTAATCATTTGATTTGTAGAGTAAGAATAAAAGGTGAAGGATTAGAACATACTGTACACTAAAAAATCAGATTTTCTTTTACAATGCTTAATAGCTTCCTGTATTAAGTTCCATTGTAAGGTATTTTGATTATACAAAATTGCATCAGTGTTGGTAGTGTAATAAAACTTTTCTGTCAGGCTTTCTTACAATTTAATGCCATTGCTTTGTAGGCAAACCAATATCACAGTTATCATAATACATATTGAGCCTTTCTAGAGCTAATGAGGATGGAACAGGGTTTGTAAAGGTGAGGTAGCTTCTTCAGAAAACAGGGTGTTTGAAGATACCTAAGAAGAATTCGTTTATATTAAAAATAAGACAGCAAACTTATTTGCTTTGTGTTTTGGCATTTCCAGTTGGAATGTCTGGAGCTTTCTAAAGATATGTAAATGTTCTGAAATTATGCAAATAATTTCCACATATATTCTTCCCCTATTTTATTTATCTCTTTGATGACGTTACAGGCACCCTTTCCTTAAAATCAGAGCCCAGAGGACTTTTCAAGTCTTCCATAGTTAGTATGTTTTGTAAGCATGAGAATGTTTTCTAGGTAGTTAAATACTCAAAGTGCTACTTCTGAAACAATTAGAATCTGTCTCTTTTCTTCTTTCTCCCAAGGATCAAGGCAAGTGTTTATAGATGTGTAGTCTCAATCTTCTTACTCTGGCTAGACAAGTAGACCTAAAAAGCTGCTTATAAGATATAAATTTGCTGAAACTTTATTAAGGAGAGAATACTTTGGTAATATGCATACTCTCCCTTTATGTGACTTTTGTTGTAGCTCTTTTATTTTGTACTATATTTAAAACTTAAATTGGTAACCTATCAGTAAAAAATAAATTAACCAAATATTTGTTTTATGTGCTATAACAAAATATGTCACTGAAATTTTTATGTTTCTAGTGCCTGAGGACAATTTATTTAGAAAAAGAAAGAAGTACATTGGAACAAAATGCATGTTATTAAATATTCAATAATAATTGGCACAGGTGCAATTAGGCAAAGAAGTATATAGTGAAATAACAGTTATGTGCCTTATAAAAACAAAACAAAACAAAAACCATTTCAATAGCTAGGTTAGTGGTCAAAATATACAGGTTACAATTACAGCCAGAATAATATGATATTCTTTAAAGGTTCATAAAACTACCCTTGGGATGCTTAAATAAAAGAGAAGATGACCAAGCAAACCTAATTGGTCTATCTTTAGCTTTCTCGTTACAACCACAGAATTCCTTACTATATGTCAAGTTTTTCTTTTTTAAATGTATTTTATCTGGCTTTGGGAAAGCAAGTTTAAGATGCATAAAAACTGGAAAGATATTCAAGATTTTAAATCTTTATTATTTTACTTTCCAGAGGATCCTAGAAAGAAAATACTTTAGAAAGAACACATCAAAACATCAGTGGAACAGAATGCTTCTCTTGGAAAATAAGGTACACTGAATTATGTAAAAGTGACATCTTTGTACTTACATATTCAGCCTGTTTTTCTTTTTTGTGGTGGTTTATGCCTCTAATAATTAAGCCAGAGTTAGAATAAATATTAAAGGATATGTGGAATGGCTGAAGAGAAAGAAATGCTAACTTTAAATGAATACCCAGATTAAAATGAAAAGAGGATTGTGATTAACTAGTATGTATAAATTTCAAATTATGCCATATACAAATTTAGGAGAATTTTTTACTTTGGGGGCATCTTAGCATATAGACATCTTTTCTTTTGGTAAATTTTTACCTTAGGTATCTTGAGGGAGACAAAAACTATCTGTCATGACTATAGCTAAAAATACCAGATACTATCTTGTCTACTCTGCAACGAGTCTGTGGTCAAGTGTTAGAATAGGGAGATAGACAGATATGAGCAGAAAAGAGAGAAATTCACAGGTGCACAGATTTGGTTGCCCTGATCCCCAACAGGCCATTAGAGGGGCTCATGCCCATAACATCCTGACCCAGAGGTGGTCTTTTCCACAATGATAATGCACAGACCAGGCCCCATTTATCCTTGGCCTAATTCTTTCCTCGTTACATCACTATTATAATAAATTAACATTATAGTTAATGCTATACACATCTTGTATATGATGCTTTAACAGTTCTGTAAAAATCAAACATGGCGAGAAAAGGGGTGTCTCCGTAACTCAAGAAAAAACACCTTTTGTAGTATGAATATTCCACTCCTTAGTTAGACCAATAGATAAAGCCCTAAACCCATAAAAAAGGAGGGCAGCTCCCTCTTGAGTTTGTGCACTCTCCCATCTGAGAGTGTACTTTAGCTTTTAAGAGTGTACTTTTGCTTCTAATAAACTTAAGCTGTTGTTTCATCACCTTCACTGTCCATAAATTATTTCTTGTAATGTTGACAAGATCCTGGTCAACTGTCTAGTGACAAAAGGACCCAGACTAGCTAAGTTCTTATTTAGAAGTCAGTACTACAGAGTATCAGGGGAAATGGCAGCACCATGTTTTCAGGAACAGCTGTGACACTACTGTAAGTTCTGAGAGGAAGACATAACACTAAGTAAACCAAGGAACAAAGCAAACTTAAGAACTATGCCAAGGAAATAATTTGAGATGTATTTATAACAAAGAGTCTTGCCTGCAAGGAAGTTAAACAACAACAACAACAACAACGCCTATAGTGATTCTAAGGGAATAACATTGCCCCCAAATTGCATACCTGTCCTAATAACTTATTTGAATGAGCCTTAGAACAGTATTCAGGCCTACAAATTTCGAAGAGCAGTAAGCAAGAGGTATACTTTCCCAAAACATTCACTTTAGATGTAGTCATGGAAGATAATGAACAAACCAATTGACTCTCCCAGAGATTGGAAGCAGGGATCTGGAGAATAATGAATTAGAGAGTTTCCCTTGGAGAACAGAATCAAGGACTTCTCAAGGAACTTGTCTCCTTTGAGAGTTTCCATATAGAATTCCATTATTACTATGAATCAGGGACGGCTGTTTGTCTCTTATTCATAGCTTCTTTTTAATGAAAAATTTTATTGTGCTTTTTTTGTCCCTCTTCTATATGAAGAAAAGGTGCTAAAAAGGCATTCTTGTTTTTGTTTTTATAGATCGCAGGAATGGAAGAAATCTATTCCTGATCTGATAGAGAAACTCACATAGAGAATATGAACATCTAACTGAACATAGTTAGTAGGTGGAACTTTGGGTTATCGCCCCTTTGTGTGGATGGGGTTATGTTCTGGGGGAAGGAGAACTGTCCATGGTTATTTGGTAGCCATGTTTGATGCCGATGGCTAGCTGCAACCAAAGATTTATGCTCCTTTCATGAACTACAATTTTTTTTCTGGGAACATGCTGCAATCAAGAACTATATTTCCAGCCCTCTCCCATCTTCATCTCTAACCATTTAGAGTATCTGGAACTATAGTTGGCACCAATGATAGGGGAGTAGAGTATTGGATTGAAGTGCCGGGCCAATACTGTTAAGAATATTGTATGCTTCCTTTGTCCTCTCTCTTCTTTAATAGTCAAGCTTTATGTCAATGTCAAGAGCAAACTGGGATTCATGTAGTGAAGATATAAAGGCCTATGTCAACCTGTAGCCTTGAGTGACTGCCAGGAAGATAGGCCATCCCTATTCCCACCATCAATCATAAATACCAATACTGATATTTTTCTGAATACAAAAATAAATGCCTACTGTCATAATTCACTAACAAATATTGAACTAACATTGACCTAATTAAAATGCTCTGTGACACCTTAAAACAGAGACATGTAAAATGACTCATTATTCTTATTATCAGCTTATGCATATATTAAAACAGCCATCTGGCTAATAACATTGACAGCACATAATATACTATTTTTTTTTCATGAAACAGAGAACATTGTTAATATTATGCCCTCTTCCTCCAACTTTAAATATCAGTTCACTCAGGAAAACAGAGTCACTATAATTATTGTAGAAAAAAGAGATTTCATATGGGAATTAGAACTTGATTGTGAGAGAAAATGGGACAATGAATTATTGAATGAGATGGAATCATTGAATGAGAAAAACAGTCACTGACAAAGCTTGCAGAATACTGGTGTAGGTGGACAAAGTAGAGCTTGAAGAAAAATTTGATAAATTATTTAAATCTAGACACTGAAGTGGTATGCCACAAAGGAGGAGCATATGGAAATTTGTGGAACCTATTACTTATGTGGAATCTAGTCCCTGGAAATTGCTGCCTCTGTGGCAACCACTATTTCTGTGGGAATACCTGCTTCTGCAGGCCCTCAGCCAAGCAACTCATGGTGAGGTTGGATCTGCTGTTGGTCAGCAAGGGCAGCAGCCAGAAATTTAAGCAGAACATGAGGCAGGAAGGGAACAAGAATAAACTGGGGCTCATGAGGGAACACTTCATTGTCCATCACCATTTATGACCTTCACAGAGAATCCTTGTGAAAAAAATGGCCTCTTCTCACCTTATTTCTTCTAAATATGCATAATTTCTTCTAATTAGCTACATCTAATCTGGAAACCTATAAAACAGATGATCCTGGTAATATAAATTCCCAGCCTTAGACACGAAATAATTCACAATATTTCCTTATTCCTTATTCTCATTTTAATATCTGTTGGATCTTCCCCCTTTCAATCCTAATACTGATACTTTGTTTTCTTTGTTTGATTACATTTGATTATTTTCCTAGGGTTTACCAATTGTTACCATTTTGTTCCTTTGTTAAACATAAACTTTAAAAAATAAACTTATAACTTGTTATTCATCTTGTTAATCAGTAGTAGTCATTTAAAATATCATTAATTATTCCTCTTGCCATATCACATTTTTATTTTTTAATTTAGTTGGTTCTTTCATTTTAGTGTTTTAAATTTGAGGTTTCAATAACTATTTTTAAACTTTTCTTTTTTCCTAATAAAAGCTTTAAATCTAGGAATTTCCTTCTGAGCATAGCTTTAGCTATATTCCATAAAGTTTGTTGTCTCTTTAATATCATTCAGTTTTAAATATTTTGCCATTTTTTGATATTTTTTGTGACCTATGGGTTATCTTGAAGTGGTATATTGTCTAGTTTCCAAATATTTGGTGATTTGGTAAATACCTGATTTGTCTTTAACTTTTAATATTTTAAAATTTGCATATGATTTAAATATTTTAATGTATATTACATATTTTATGACCCAGCATGTGACCTATATTATGAATACTATACATGAACTTTAAAATAATATTTTTTACAGTTGTTGGAAGTTTTGATTTATAAAGAACATGTTAAGTTGGTTCATAACATTTAAATCATCTCTCCATCTTTATTACATTTTTGTCTATTCCTTATTTTTTGAATGAATTAACAAACTGCTTTTTAAATTCATATAAAGGCAAATTATTTAGGATAGCTAAAGCAATTTTTTAAATGGAGAAGGAAGCCAGAGGACTTCCCGTAGATGATTTCAAGAACTAAAACTACATGAATCCAAACAGTGTGATAGTTGTGTAATGATTGAGTTATATATCAGTAGAACAGAATAGTGTTCATAAGTAGATCTACACTTATATGGCTAATTGATTTTTCACAGATGTACCAAAGCAATTAAATAGAGAAAAGACAGACTTTATAACAAATGTTGCTGAAACAAGTAGAAATAAAACTCATGTTTTACTTTTTACATACACAGAAATTAATTTAAAATAAATCATGGTCCTCAATATACAAACTAAAACTATTCAATTTTTAGAGAAAAACTGCATTTTTTGTGCCACTAGACAGTTTTCTCAAAAACTATATCAAAAGCATAAATTATAGATGAAATTAACTGATAAAATAAATATTATCAAGATTAAAACCTTTTGCTCATTATAAGACAATACAAGAATATGACAAGGAATAATTTTGTAAAACAAATGTTCATCAAAGAACTTGTATCCAGAATCTATAAGGACTTCTATGATAAAAAAGACATATAACTCAATATAAATATTGCCAAAATATTTAAACAGACATCTCACAAAAGAAAATATATGACTGTTGTCTAAGACAAGAAGAAATTCTCATCATCACTGATCATCATAGAAATACAAATTGAAACTGCAATGAGACTTTCACACACACACACACACACACACACACACACACACACACACACACATAGTGAAAAATGAAAAAGATTGACATAATGTAATTGTAGCAAAGATGGAGACCCTGCATCTTTCACACTTTGCTGATGGGGATTCAAAATGTTACAGTCAGTTTGAAAAACAGTATGGCATACATTTATCATACAATGCAACCACCACCACACTTCTAGGTATTTGTCCAAGAAAAATTAAAGCTATGTCCACTCAAAAATGTGTACAATAATATTCTTATTAGAATAGTCATTATAGACCCAGTAAAAGCAAGCCATAATCTTCATTAAATGGTAGACAGATAACCACATTGTTCTATATCCATACCATGCAAATCTACTCAGTAGTAAAAAGAAATAAAATATTAATACAATCAACAACATGGATGAATCTTGAAAATATTGTGCAAAATTAAAGAAGGCAAATAAAGATTATGTACAACAAATGAAATTCTAAGAAAGTCAAAACTGTTGACAGACAGTAGATCAGTGTTCCTTGGGGCTGGGTCTTTGAAAAGGAGATTTATTTCAGAGAGAGAAGAGAAAACATTTTGTCATAGGAACTATTCTTTGGTTGTAGTGGTGGTTATTTAATTTTATATAATCACCCAATTCAACAAATTTTATACATAATATCGATAAGTTTTACTGTATGTAAATACAACTTAAACAAAAGAAAGATAAAAGCCAAAAAGAACAATATATTTCACTACATTAATACAGGAAATATATGAAAAATAGCATTACCTGATAGAAAGACTTACTTATTAGTGTCACCACTGGGGGCCGATAGGAGTTAGGTGTCACTCCAATGGTAGTGGGGAGGGAGAGGGATAATGACAGCACAGACCTGTAGTTAGCATTTTTCCTTGGTTCTTCCTCAAATGACACAGTGAAGAATCACAGGTCATAGTTTTATTAAAAAGTATGTTTTAGAAAAACAAAGAATGCCCCCAAGGAGGCCCATGGTGAAAGACAAAGTATGTCCCAAGGAAGCACATGGTCCCAGCGCTATAACCAACACAAAGGGGCTAAAATAGCTACAAAAGAGCAAAAGGGCCACAAAAGGCCACCAAAAAGAGAGAGAACCCAGAAGGGTAAAAAGGGAGGAGAGCCCAGAAGGGCAAAAAAGGGAAAGTCCAGAAGGGCAAAAAACAAAAAAAAAAAGGACTCAGAAGCAGAAATGTCTGCTTTGTATCTGGGCTGTGACAGGTGGTTCCAAAGGCATTCCTAGGTGATTGGCAAGTGAGATCACTTTGATTGACACCTGGCTTCTATATAACTTCGCCTAGTGCACATGTGTTTACCCAGAATTCTACTACCATCGAGACGTTCTTTGGGCAGTCTCTAGGCTGGGCCCTATTCCTTTGTTCTCCCTGTCATTCATGTCTGACTAGCTACCCAACATTAGTAATGGAAGAGAATTACAGCTACCATGAAATGAGAGTGATCAAAAATTACAGCAAACATATTTAACAGTGAAATATCGTCACATAGCCTCAGATTGGGAACAAACAAGGACAATCATTATTATCACCTTTAATCACTTTTATTACACTGTGGACCAAAAAGGTTAAGCAAAGAGGTAAAAGAGTATGGATTGGAAGGAAAATACAAAACTCATTGTTTGCAGATTTAATAGCTGAATACATAGGAATTTCTAAACAATGTATAAACTATTAGAGTAAGTAAGTGAATTTATCAAGGTCATTGTATACAAGGTCAATATACACAATGTTAAGTGCATGTTTTCCTTTTTGTCAAGATGGACCATACTTATTTGCCTTAATTTCTCCCTCTCACAACTAAAAGCAAACTAACAAAAAACCTAGACATAATAGAACATACAAACTTAGGAAGGCTCTAAAAAGGTATAAAGAAGAAAGCTGACAGCCTAAGCACTTTGGGACCCTAAGGACGACACAGAGGTGAGCTCCTTGTTTCCTTTTGCCTCCCATATACCCGTGACAGGCCTCTTGTGAAGCCCCTAACATGGAACCACTAACAGGCACAAGGTGGGTGGGACAGGGAGGTGGAGGAGGGAATGCTCCAAGAAAAGCTTGTTCTTTCCTAGCCAAAACACCAGGAAAGAGATGACCTAACAACAGAAAACCTTTTGGCAATACCTACTGTCCTCCAACCTAACACTAAAGGAAAAAACATACTAACCTTCTGTGTTTCCTGTGGAGCTGAGCAGAGTTGATCTTCCACCCCACCCACCTGTAGAAGGAAGTAGTACCAGTTCTCCAATTCCTCCGCTGGGAGGCATTGGCAGGATGGAGCAAAGAGCTAAACTGTTTTTAAATCTCTCCAGTTTGCCCACCTGACTGAGTCCTCTGGATGAGCAGCGAACTAATCTTCCATCTTCTGGCCAGGGGAAATCAACTGCCGGGATAGTGTTGGCAGCACTGAGCAGACAGGTGCCCAGTTCATCCACTGCCCAGTTCCCCTGCTGAGACAATATTAGCAGGGCTGAGTGGGGAGCTGAATATCCATCTCTCACCCAGCAGAAGCAACAGGTACTTGTAAATCCCCTTTCAAAGTAGATTTAGCACAATTGAACAAGATGCTGATATTCTGTTCCCTGCCTGACAAAAGCAGGAGTGTTCAGATTTGCCTATAGGTGTAGTGTGGGTAGAGGAGGGTCTAGTGGTGAGCTGAACACTTGCCACCAGCAGTGACACAAAGAATATTGTAGAAGCTGGAACTAGGGAGCAGTCTGCTTCCACCCTTCCCTCTCTTTATCAGTAGAGCATTGTGAAAAGCTGAGCTTCAACCAGCAACTTGCAGCAACATAGCTTCTGAGTCAATCTTCCGCTTCTTGGTGCCAGTGGGGCCCAGTGGGAAATTGAACATACACACTCACCCGGCCCTAACACTACACCACAACAGGAGAACTGCCTGACTAAAATAGATGATTAAATAAGATTCAGAGTCTATAATATAAAATCAAAACATTTAGGATACAATTGAAAATCATTCCATATCAAGAACCAGGAAAATCACACTATGAATGATAAATCACACCTCAACTTGATAAAGAACACGTACAAAAATCTTACAGCTGGCATCATTCTTAATGTAAGACAGAATATTTCCCTCTAAGATTAGGGAAAAGGACAAGGTATCTCCTGTCACCACTCTTTTTGATATAATACTAGATTTCTAGCCATTGCAACATGGGAAATAAAAAAAAATAAAAGACAGTTATGTTGTAAAGAAAGAAATAGAACTGTCTCCATTTCTGAATGATGTAATTTTCTATATGGAAAATCTCAGGAAATATTAAAAACCAAACCAAACAAAGAAAGAAAGAATCTTCTAGAACTAATAAATCTAGCAACTTCACAGGATACAAGATCACACACAAAAATCAGTCGCACTGCTACATACTAAAAATGCAAATGTAGGAAGCAAAATTAAAATTGTAACACTATTTGCAATCACTCCGAATATAATAAAATAATTAGGTATACACTTAATTTAACAAAACATGTATAGGACTTGTACGCTGAAAATTAAAAACTGCTGATGAAATCAAAGAAGCCCTAAATAGAGAAACATATTGTATTCATGGATTTAAAGACAACATATTGAAAATATCTATTCTCCCTAAATTGGTCTATAGATTTAATACTATTTAATTCTATGAACATTTTAGGAATATTTTAGTAGACACACATAGCTTATTCTAAAATTTATAAGGAAAAATCATATGTCCTAGGATAAATCAGAACATTTTTGAAAGAAGCGAGGAATCACTCTGATATTTAGCATCTCCAATATATTTGCAGCAATCAAGACTATGGGGTATTAGAGGAACAATAAAAACAATAAATGAATAGACATAAAACATAAATGAATAAGGAACCCAAAAGAAGGCTATTACAAATGTGTCCTACCAGTTTTGACAAAGGTTTAAAAGCAGTGGAAGAAAAGTAGACTTTTTAAGGAATGATGCTGGGACAATTGGTATCCATAGAACAGTAGGCAGGCACAACTAGCACACATGCATACATACATATATGTATATGTATGTATATATATTCATACATAATAGTAACCTTGATAAAAAACTCATACCTTATATAAAAATTAGCTCAAAATGGGTCATAGATTTCAATATAAAACTATAAAACTTTTTAAAAAAATATAAGACTGAC
>NW_006436298.1:1433743-1437216 GCF_000325575.1 Pteropus alecto
ATGTTTAGATCTGACACCAAAACCTTGTTCTGTAAAATAAAATAGTAAACTAAACCTCATAAAAAGCAAAACTTATTTTTTTTAGTCTTTAGAAAGAAAGGCTGTTTATAGGATGAAAAGAAAAGCTACAGACTGGATGGTAACATTTGTAAGCTATGTGTCTGATAAATATCTCAGAAATAAGAATAGAACTCAAAAATAAAAAAGCAAATAATTTAATTAGAAAATGAGCAAAAGACATAAACTGAAATTTTACTGAAGAGAATATGCAGATAGCAAATAAGCCCACATACAGATATTAAATATTATCCACTGGGAAAATGTAAATCGAAGCACAATGAGATATCACTATACACCTAATAAAATAGCTAAAATATAAATAGTGATAAAACCAAATGCTTGAAAGGATGCAGAGGAACTGGATCATACGTGTATTGTTGGTTGGAATATAAAATGATATAGCCAACTATAAAGTGGTTTGACAAATTTTGTAAACGTACGAATAGCAGATGACCTAACAGCTGCACTCTTGGTCATTTACCTCAGAGAAATTAAAATGTAAGTTTACACAAAAAACCTGTACACCAGTGTTTCTAGCATTTTTATCTGTAATAACCCCAAACTGGAAATAACCCAGATGTTTTACAGTGGTTAATAAACTACAGCACATGAATGCCATATAATACTATTTGAACAATAAAAAGGAACAAATTATTGATACATGCAACAACCTAGATGAATATATAGGGAATTGTGCTAAATGATATGCCAAATAACAAAAGAATATATACTGTATGATCCCATTTATGTGACATTCTTAAAAATAACAAAATCATATTAATGTAGAATAGATTATTTGTTGCCAGGAGTAAAGAACGAGAATATAAAGGGATGTGAGTGTGGACATAAAAGGACATCATCCAAAGCCAAAACAGTGCATACTGTATGTTTCATATATATATATAAAGTTTTAAAAGAAGCAAAACTCACTTATTAGAATTTAAAATAGAGTATGCTTAGTGACATTAAAGGAATACAAGCGGGATTCTGGTTCAGATAATGATCTGACTTTTATTATGAATGTGGTTATATTTACTTGATGTGATCTATTTGGGAAAATTCATCAAGTTGTACGCATATGGTGGAGACATTTTTGTATATATGTTATACTTTAACAAAACAGTTTCAGTATAAAAGTACCACAATTATGTAATTCAATAATTAAAATAATTATTAAATAGACATCACTGGGTAAATGAATCATTGAATTTCTTAATGTTATATAACTCATCAAGCTATACAAGTGCACACGTACAAATACAGACACAGACACTTCATTTTATAGTCCAAAGTGCACTGCATATTGGTTAAATTCTATCCTAGGAAGTCACATGACTTTGAATAGCTTAAAATTTTTAAATTCTATTTCTTATTTATAAAAAAATTACTTTGACAACTCTAAAATTTCTCTCATCACTCAAAAACTGTTTGCAAAGAATTCTATGTTTTTATAAGCTGTTTGCAAAATATTTAAAATTTAATGCCTATTTAATTCAGTTTATGGCCTAACATTTGAAATATATGAGTGAAATTTGAACTGGCCTTGTATTTAAATGCATTTTCTTACATAACATGTTACTTTATTTGCAGATTTGATTTAAAGAAAATGTTTATTTTTCTTATGATGGAAAAACCATGAACTACATATCAACCAATTTGATGTGATCCCTTTAGTTCTAGTTTATACATAAAGCAGATTTGTAACTTTAAATATGTCACAACTCTTTTTTGCCTCAGATACCTAATTCTTTGAATGAGTCATATAAAAACCTTGCCACTTCAGATGGCTCATGAGTAGATGAAATAATAAAACATAAATAACTTAAAATCTTTAGAGCTGTCTACAAATGCAAATTTATTTACTTATAACCATCATTATCACCACTCTTATGGGGTTTTTTTTTTTTTTGCTTATTTTTCAACATTTGGGAACAATTTATTTTTTTATTAAATTTATTTTATATTGGGGTAACAGTTAATGACACTGTAAATTTCAGGTGTACAGCTTTATATTATAACATTTATATACTTCAATGTGTGCTTACCACTCAAAGTCTAGTCTCCTTCCATCACAATATATTTGCCCTCTTTACCATCTTCATCCTCCCACCAACCCTTCCACTTTAGTAACCACCGTTCTGATATATGTATCTATGAGTTTGTTTGTTTTGTTTATTCATTTGTTGCATTTTGTTTTATATTCCACATATGAGTGAAATCGTACGGATCTTGTCCTTTTCCATCTGATATAGGTTTTCATATCATTTTCTATTTTTCTCTATTTTATGAGAGAGAATGTAGAATGATTTACTCAGGTACACACACACACACACACACACACACACACACACACACATTCTTAATTAGGTAGTAGGAAAGAAAAGGTAATAAATACCATTTTGTTTTCCTTTCTCTGCTCTGCTCATTACCCTTCCACTACTTTTTCCTCATTTTCCTCTCAAGGGGCAATGAAGATAAGCTTTTGTTGATAGTCTATGAATTTCAATTTATATACCCAGGGCAGGGCATTTTTGATAGAATGTCCCCAATGCTGGAACTTCCTGACATTTGAGCTTTCAGAGAGCCCAAGTTTAAACCTTCAGGCCAATATGTAAACCTGTTTTTGTTCCTTTAAACAAAAGACTTGTGGATGTTTCAAATCAAGTATGCATTTAATAAGTATTTATTTATTGTTACAGTTGTTAGAACCAAGAGACTTTTCCACGAACAAGTAAAGGGAATAAAACAGCAGCGACTAAGGCTGCATTTTCAAATGCCTTGCCCTCTATGAGTCTCCACCAGTCAAAACATGACAGACAGAATTATCTTGTTCTAAAAAGAAATACATGCACGCGTGTAAAAAGAGACATTGAAGTACAGTCTCTAAAATGGTTAAGGGTGTTGTCTCAATGTGTTGGAATTTCAATTGCCATTTTCTTTCTTCTTTATACTTTTACATAGATACGATTATATCAAATTTGTATATTTTTTTACATAATTATAAATTACATAAAGAAGCTATTTTTATAGTAAAAAATAATAATGCTATTCTAATGTAATCCAATATATTTACTATAAGTGAATAAACCTATTATACAGTTTCAACAATAATTAAAATTGAGAAATTATTCTATGAGCCTTACTCGTTTTCCAGATTGTAATATATTGTATCTCTTTCCTTTTCCTCTAAAGGCAACTCTGACTTGAATTTTTTCATAATTCTCTTGCTTTTCTTTACTGTTGATTATATATGGATATATTCCCAAGTAAGATATTATTTCTGCATTTTTAAATTTTATGTAAACCAGTTCATTTGCATACATGTTTCTGTGACTTTCTAAAAAATTTAATCTTAACTGTGAGACTTGTCTCTCTTCATACAGATAACAATCCTTGGTTCTCTTCATTGCTTA
>NW_006436298.1:1437281-1445524 GCF_000325575.1 Pteropus alecto
CTATTGCATTATATTCTGATTCTGTTTTTTATATTTTTCATTTTACATTTTTGGTATGTTCTTTTCCCCCTTTACTAACTTCTTAAATTAGACACATAAAGGATGAATAATTTGTCTTCTCTAATTTAAGATTAAGGTTTGAAGTGTCCTTAAAACATTGAAGTAACCATATCCTAAAATTTTTGATGTATGGAATTTTAATTTTTTTATTTGTAAGTATTTTGGCTTTTAGAAATGATTTTTAAATTTAAAAATCTTATTATGCATGTATGTGTATATTTATAATATTTTTCTAATTTTAAATTTGTTAATTTTTTATTTAATTCCAGTAAGAACAGATGAAATAATCTTCAGTATACCGACTATCTCAAATATGTTGAGACTCTCTTGGTACCAATTATTAAAAATATTAGGTTTACTTGAGAATTTTTTTAAAAAGTATTTTCAACAGTTGGACACCAAGTTCTATATGTTTGATTTCATATGGTTAAGTTTTAGCTTTTATGTACAGGTCCATAATCTATTTCAAACTAAGTCTTTCAATGTTCTTTTTTTCTTTTTTTTTTTTCCAAACGAATAGAAGTATTTCCTTTTGTTACTGCATGAAGAGATGTAAAATCTGCCGTCGTCTCAGCAGCATGAACAGGGTTCTTGGTTCTTTTCTGCCAGTAAAGAATTACAGGTTAGCAAGATTTAGAAAAAATAAGATTTATTGAAAGAACATTTTTAAGAAGAAGACAGGCCACTCCAAGGATGGCTGTAGCCCTGTGGAATTTGAGAGGTAAAAAGACAAAAGATAGAGTACACTCCGAGTGGAGGGCAGGTTTTAACAAGGAGTGCTGTAACAGTGCAAAAGTGGGAAGATCTATTTATATTAGCGCCCTGATTGGAGATTACATGGGTAGTGCTAGATGATTGGCATGTGAGGTCATTTTGTGATAGTTGGCTGTTATAGTACTCTGCCTACTACGCATGTTCTTCCCAGAATTCAATCTGTTATAATTAGATTCATGAAGTTCCAGGCATACATATATTATAATGATGGTATAATAAGCCTGAGGTTACAGGCAGGTTAGGGTAGTCCTTTGTGTACACAGGTTCGTGGATAGTTTAAGCCAGTAGCTTTTATGGTCTTTGTGCCTTAGGATGTAGTCAAAAGAAATACAACCATAACCATAAAATGGATGTTTCTAGGAGGTTCTTAAGAGAGGTTTCAAGGTTTCTAGGGTTATTGGTTTGGGTTTTTTATCCTGTTACTCATGATTATCTAACTACCTGTCACTTTTCTTGTTGAATTGCCTTGAAAACTTTGTCAAAATCCATTTGTACGTATATGTTAGTAGGCTATATTATGGTTTTTTAATATACATTTTTATTCTTTTAGCAGCAATACAACCTCTTGATTATAGTAACTCTATAGTAAGTCTTGAAATCAGGTAGAGTAAATCTTTCAACTTTTTATTTTCTATTTATTAAAAAAAATACTTTGTTCTAGCTCTTTTTTATTTCCATAAATATTTCACAGTTTATTAATTTCTTTTAAAAATTGCAGGAATTTCGAATAGAGTAACTTTGAATCTATACATTAATTTGCATAGAATCGAATTTCACAATTTGAAGCTCTTCTAATTCATGAACATGGCATATGTCTCTATTTAGTTTTTTATTTCTTGGAATATTTTTGAGTTTGTAATCTAGAAAACTTGCATGTCTTTTAAAAATGTATTCTTTGTATTTATGTGTTTTGGTGCTATTATAAAAAATATTTAAAAATTTTATTTTCTAAATGTTTCTAGTATATTAAAAAATACAATTGATTTTTAATATTAACCTTACATCCTATGACCTAGGTGATTTATTTATTAGTTCATCTTATTAGTAGATTCCTTAGTTGTCTATGTAAAATAAACATGCCCTTGATAAATAGAAAACTATTTAATTTTTCCTTTGAGAACTTCATGTTTTTATAATTTTCCTTGCCCTATTTCAATGACTGGGACTTTCAGTATAATATTACATACATGTGATCTGGGTGATTTGAGTAGGAACTCTTGCCTTGTTTCCAAACACAGCAATAAAAAGTTCAATAGTTCACAATTAAGTATAATGCTAGAGCTAATTTTTATTAGATATATCTTACCTCATTTAGAAAGTTGCTTTCTCTATTTAGTTTACTGAAAATTTTTATTACAAATAGTTGTAAATTTTTGAAATACATTTTCTATTTCCAGTAACATGGCAGCTTTCACTAATTGTTTTATAAATATTAAGTTCACTTTATTATGTTAACATGGTGAATCATATTAGTTGCTTTCTTTCTTTTTTTAAATTAGCTTTGAATTCTGGTCACAGTGCATGATCCTTGTGGCAGTAATGAAAATGCACCTTGTAGATTTCCTACTACAAAGATCATAATCGACCACAAGTTTCAGTTATTGCACTTTAAAATCTATTGTCGTATTTGTGCCAAGCCCATGTCTGCAACAGGCCGCTCCTTACCAATGACTAAAATACAGGGGGATGTTAAGACAGACCAGTTCCTGGGAGTCACTGGACTCTGGTCATTTAACATTGGCTCAAATACTCACCGACAGCTTTGGCGAACCTGCCTTAGACCACTCAGCAGTCTGAAATTCTTCTTCCCAACATTTCCTCTCTTTCTTCTACATAAGGTTAGAGGTGCATCACCTACCGACTATTCTCCTAGTCTTCTCTGGCTCACTTTCTATTTTTTTCATAGCAGGATTTTTTTCTAATAAAATATTGTCATATTTAATTCTTCCTTTATATCTGCTTCTCAGAGGCTCTAATGTAATACAATTCTTCATATATTGCTTGATTTACTTACTAATATTTTGTCAAGGACCTTTCATCTATGTTTATAAAAGAAATAGTTTCATAACTTTCTTGGTATATACTATCTTTGCCTAGTTTTGGCTTAAGTGTAATGCTGGCATCACAAAACAAGTATGATCCTGTTTCCTCCTTCTCTGCTTTCATTAATTTTACCTCAGATTTAATACACAAATAAAAATTATGAATATTTAAGGTATACAATGTGTTTTGATATACATACTCATGTATACAGTAATCAAGCTAATTAATGTATCTATCACCTCACAGTTACTATTTTTTGTAGTGAGAGCACTTAATATTTACTCTCAGTAAATTTCAAGTGTGCAAGACAATGTTATTAACTGTACTCATTATGTTGTACATTAGATCTCTAGGAGTTATTTATACTACATAACTGAAATTTTGTGCCCTTTGACCAATATCTCTCTATTCCCTTAACATCCTGCTCCTGCTACCACCATTCTTCTCTCCACTTTGATGAGTTACCCTTTTTTATATTCCACATATAAGTAAGATCATGCAATATTTGACTTTCTGTGTCTGGATTACTTCACTCAGCGTATCGTCTATCAGGTGCATTTATACTATATAGTCACAAAGGGCAAATTTTTCTTCTTGTTTAATGTTGAATAATATCCCATTGTGTGTGCGTGCGCGTGTGTGTGTGTGTGTGTGTGTGCGTGCCACATTTTCTTTATCCATTCATTTATCAATGAACATTAGGTTTTTTCCATATCTTGGTTATTATGACTAATGCTGTGATAAACATGGGAGTGCAGATGTCATTTGAAGATACTGATTTCATTTTCTTTAGATACTTGCTCAGAAGTATATGATTACAGGATGATATAATAGTTGTATTTATTATTTTTTGAGTAACCTCCATACTTTTTCCCATACTGGCTGTAACAATTTACTTTTCCAACAACAGTATAAAAGGGTTTCCTTTCTGCATGTCCTTTTTGGCATTTGCTATCTCTTGTCTTTTTTAAATAATAGACATTCTAACAAGTGTGATGTGATATCCTATTTGAATTCGCTATGAATTTCCCTGATGACTAGTGATGTTAAGCATCTTTTTATGTACCTGTTGGGCATCTGTAATTCTTCTTTTGAGATATATTGATTTAGGTCAATTTGGTTTAATGAGTTTTTCAGAATCACTCTTTTCTTAATGATTTTATTTCTGGACTAAATTGTCGAAAGTGGGGTATTGAAGTTTCCCATTATTTTTGTATTGCTGTCTATTTCTCTCTTTAGTACTATTAATATTTATTCTATAGAGTTAGGTTATTTGATGTTGAATATTTATATATGTCTAAATGTTATATCCTCTTGATGGGTTGACTCCTTTATCATATTATATCTTGTTCTTAAGAAAGTTTTTGACTTAAAGTTTTTCATCTCATATAGCCATCCTTCTCTTTTGGTTTCCCTTTGCATAGAATAACTTTTTTCATCCCTTCACTTTCAGCCTATGTGTGTCTTTGACTCTAAAGTGAGTCTCTTGTAGGTATCACATTGTTGGATCTTGTTTTATAATCTCTTTGGCCACTCTGTGTCTTTGATTGGAGAATTTAATTCATTAATATTAAGAGTAATTATTGATAAGACAGGTTTTACTATTGCTATTTTGTTCATTGTTTCTTAACTGTTTTGTTATTTCTTTCTTCCTCTTTTACTATCTTCTTTTGTTCTTGACAATTTTTTTTGTAGTGGTATGCTTTGATTCTCTTATCTTTCGTGTATCTACTACAGATTTTTTTTGTGGTTACCATGAGGCTTACATACAACGTCTTATAGTTATGACAGTTTATTACGATGGTAACAAATTGAATTACATTCGGAAATCTACATTTTTAGTTGTCCCTCCTATATTCTGTAATTGATGTCACAAATGACATTTTTAAATATTGTATATCCATTAACAAATTATTGTAGTAATAATTATTTTTATACTTTTGTCTCTTTTAAACTAGAATTAAAAGTAACTTGCATACTAATATTATAGTATTACAGTATTCTGAATTTATTTTATTTTTATTTTTTAAATTTTTTATTTATTTTTTGTTTATTAGGGTAACATTGGTTAATATAATTATATAATTTTCAGGTGTACATTATAATTTGACATCTATATATTCTATTGTGTGATTACCACCCAGAGTCCAGTTTCCTTCAGCTACCATATATTTGATCCCCTTTATCTACTTTACCCTCCCCCAACCGGCCCTATATTTGACCCTCTTTACCCTGTCTACCTCTTTCTTCCTCTTCCACAGTATTCTGAATTTAACTCTATACTTACCTTTACTAGTGAATTTTATACTTTTGTGTTTTCATGTTACTAATTAGCATCATTTCATTTCAACTTGAATAAATGCCTTTAGCGTTTCTTGTAAAGTACTCCCCTAGCTTTTGTTTACTTGAAGCTCTTTATCTCTCCCTCATTTTTAAAGGACAGTTTTGCTGGGGAAAGTATTCTTGGTTGGCAGGCCTTTTATTTTGTTTCATTTTATTTTTTTCAGAACTCTGATTGCATCATCTTGGTATCTCCTGGCCTGCAAGCTTCGTGCTGAGAAATCCACTTATATTCTTCTATTTATATTCTATTTACCTTGTATATGGAAAGTTGCTTTTCTTCTGCTGCTTTTAAAATTCTCTCTTTGTCTTTTGCTTTTGAGAATTTGATTACAATATGGCTCTTACTTCCCTCATAACACCAACAAATCACAGGGTGTATTTTGTTGTCCTGGTTGTGATATGTAACATGATGAAAAAAATCATTCTGTCCAAGGGATAAGGTGTTCTCTTTGGACAGTCTGGGTCATAAGCCCACCTGCAAGACAGGGGAGTCAGCAGTAACATGAAGGGCGATTTGGAAAAAGAAACATTTGGGGCAGATGAATATCTATCTTTTTACTTTATTAGGGCTCAGGAAACTTGCTGTGTAATTTGTACTTCACTACCATCAGATGTGTTACTCTAGAAAGTCCTTTGAATCACTTTTAGAGCATTAATATCCACGGCGGGAAAACTTGATAACTTAGTGCGATAGATTATGGAACACATCTCTCAACAGGGCTACATTTTATACTCAGTGAACTCTTCTGCCTTTCCTTCAAGATTTTGATTTTAAAACTACATCTTTCTGACTACAATGATTTCTACCAAAAGTGTCTCAAATTCCCAAACTGTTCTCCATAGTCGTACTTGGGCCTCGGTTTCCTCCCTTAGTAATCATTTTCATGAAATATTTTTCTATCACTTTCTTTCCAAAAGTTCTGTGTTACGTTTTAAATTTGTCTCTGATAAAAAGTATATAACTAAATTTTAAAAATTTCTGAGAATTTCTGCATTTTAACCAATTTAAGGTATTACAATGATTGCTGATGTTTTAAAAAATATACATTATAGTAAATTTACTTTTATGTTTTTCCTGCTTTGGAGACCTCTATTTTGTCTTATATTGATTGAGGTTTTATATCTCTTCTTTCCTGTTGATTAGCATATGTGAATTCTACATTTAATGGCTTATTTAAATGAATATATTTTTAATCTAGTAGCAGAGTTAATATGATATAAAGCTAATAAATATATTTACTTTCTTTCTTCACAACACAATTGGCTTAAAATACTTTAACCTCCATTTCATTTCTTATATTATGTTTTCTACTGCTTTAAGTGACCTTTTTCCAAAATTCCTCTAAATAAAATTTTTATTATATTTACTATTAATTTTCACAGAAATATAACTTATACTTACTGAATTATTAAGCAGTTTCTTTAATTATCTATGGAACTCCAATTCAATATTTCTCTCGATGCCATAGTAGTTTTGTAGTAGTTTTTTTTCAGCAGGCGATTCTAAGTTTTTAAATCTCTTAGTTTTTGATGAAAATAGTCTTATTTCATTCTAACTCCAGACTGACATTTTTATGTTGATAATTATTTTCTCTGACAATTTGAAGAAACCTCCTGTGGTCCCTGTTTGACATTATGTAATTGGCAATTACATAGTGGTATTTAAATTCTGATTTAATGTTTTTCATTTTTATTTTTATGCTTCATTTTGGTTATTTTCTTAATATGTATTTTTCCAGTTAATGAATTGTATTTTAAGCTGAGTTTTAATCTGAAGACTTCTTAATAGATTTCTTAATTTCTTTCATTTCTGAAAATTACATATTTTTCATTTCATACTTACACTTTTTATAGTATCTTGTTATATTTTTATCTTCCTCTGTTAAACCTTTTAATCATTTAAAAATAATTATGTTATGGTATCTTTTAGATTGTTTTATTATTTTAATCCCTTAGAGTTTGTTGTTCTCCATTTTATTGTTTCTGCTGCATAGTTCTGCTTTATTTTTTCTTATAATGAGCTTATTCAAAATGAAAATATTTTACAAAGGAAATTATTTTCCTGTAGGAATCCTGTGCTTTCTAATTCATGGATGAAAGTATATATTAGGTTGGGACAAAATCTTTTTACATTAATTCAATGGCTTTTGTTTCCCTCAACATACGTATAATATTAAATATTTTCTAAAATCTGTGTGTATGTGTGTATGCGTGTTATTAGGGGAAGCATTTGTCCCCACACAGTGTATAAGGCAAAACAAACAAAACCAGTGTTCTTTCTGTCTTCAAAAGCTAGTGTTTTCCTTCTATTTCTCTAAGTGCACATCCTTACAAGGGATTGGCTTTGTATAATGTTTTGAGTTTCGTTTTGTCATGAGATAAAGGTTAACATCCTATCTTATTGTGTGCATTAAAAGCAAAATCTTTAGTCTAAGTCATATTTGAGGACAGATGGACTACCTTTATCCACATATCATCAAAACCACAATAACTCTATTTCCTAAATTTTTAGTGTGCTCTGCTTTTCTCAGATGTTTGGTTTTAATTTTATTTCCTTGTGAACCTATTTGGAATTTTAGCAATCATATCATTTTGTATAATTTCTATGTGTTTTTATTATAGGGGTTTGTGTTAATTCAGTTGGTATTATTCTGAAATCAAAAGTCTCAATTGCATTTGAAATTTAAATTTTAACCATAACTCAGAATCTATCTCCATTTTTACCTACTGTATTTTTCTTCCAACCATTCATGACTAGGATGTATTTTTCCACTTTCTTTTTTTTAGAACATAAGCCCTTTCTTCTCCTAATGCCATGTCTTTCTAATTCTTTACTGATTTCTTCTTTTTTACCTAAAATTAATGTAGGTCTCCTGTACGTAAAAACAAATAAACATTTTACCTGATCTGTCTGTCTCTTTTATTTCTTATTTAATTCATGCATAAGTCTTTCTCCTTCAAATATCTGTTATCCCTTACAGTAATCTCCAATAATATATGTCAGAGCTTTGTTGAGAATAGTA
>NW_006436298.1:1445581-1466992 GCF_000325575.1 Pteropus alecto
ATATATACATATACACATATGTTCATGTATATGTATCTACACACATACATTTTGTTGATGTGCATTCATGCTATTTTCTTGTTTGCTGTTTGTTTCCACGTGTGTGTCTCTCCATTACAATTTTTATTTCCTTGTAGACAAGAGCTGTGCTTTTCTTTATTTCATGTGAATCCTAAATTATGCCATAAAGTGCTAGATAATTAAAAGATGCTTGAAAATATATTTAATATTTGTAAATTAATCTGTTTAATAACTTAATTAGATTGTTTGGAAGAAGTAAATGCTTAAATGATACCTTGTTACCTTAAAAGAGTTTGGAGCCTAACAGAAATGAATTTGCTGTGGTTTAAAGTTTGGTTTAAATACTAAGCATTGTTATTAAAGATAATATAGCCACATTGTCTATTAGTATCATTAGCAAATGGTCCCAAACCACCATCATTTTGATTAGTGACAATGAAGTTCATTTAAATTAATATCTTTGAGTTTTATTTCAGAATATAAATGTATGTGTACATAAACTATATTTTATAGTTGCATATATATTGAAATATATGTTGAAATATATATTTCAATCTTCACAAAACACTACAGCACTAAGTTAGCTTTCGATACAATGTATTTCTCTCTTAAGAATAAACTAATTAAAATTCCTGCAGCCCACTCTTCTGGCATAATTCATCCAATTTATAATGCAAACTAGATTAAATGAAAAATAGAACTATGTTGCAGTAGCCATTTACTAAATATAAGCAGTTAATTATTCCCCAATTATATGTGTAAAAGTATACATTTCATCTATTCAGTATCAAAAACTATGGTCTCTATTAGAACTATTAGTAGTTCAAACCCATATTATTCTCTCTCATATTTAGTAGATCAAACCCATATTATTCTCTCTATCCTGTCAAATGAATTTTATTATGGATTATCACATTAGAATGTTTAGAATGTTCCCAAAGAGGCAAATTTTATTTTATTATTTTATTTTTTGTTCTTCCAAGAGCCCTGTGTAGCAATTCTGTGTAGAAATTCTCTGCTTACTGTCAGCAATATGGTCATTTCATTTCAAAGTAACTGAACAGATTCTTGCCACTTGAAACAATAGGAATCAGAGAAAGAGTTATCAGAAAATATAAAGCTAAAAATGTCCCATCTAGTTAATTGGTTTCCCTATGAATTAACTAGTGTATGTATTTGTAAGATAGAATAATTTACTTCTACTTGTCTTTCCAACAGAAAGTAAGAATAAGAAAAATACAATAAAAAATAAATTATTTCAATTTTATTCATAAGTCCTAGTTACATTGTTTCTGGAATGTCAAACAAACTTGAAAAACATAAATACCATATGAACAATACACACTCCTACAATTTAACACCTGTCTCTTATGAATAGGCTATGGCATTTTCATGCTTATGTGTGAGTGCAATATGTTGCTTTTTGAACTACTATCGTGGAATATCTGGAATAAAATCATGTACATTTTGAACTTGGCTGTAACATGCCTGCTTTGAGGCTTCATATGCATTTTTTCCCAATTAGACTCATTCCATGTTGCATGGTTTCCAATTTATGAGTGTCACTGCATTGTTGTTTAAATGTGACTATAATACTAAAGGAAAGGATGTGAGTTAATGTAGACATAATAAAGATTTAACTTTTAGCATATCTTTTATAGAAAAATATCAATAAAATAACTAACATGACTTTTTTGGTACAATATGTTTAGAAGTTGCTGGTAAAAGTTTGAAAGGTGAGGACAACAAAATACTATACTGCAAATTAATAGTACAGAAGGTATCACACCACAAATGAGTTGAGAGTATAGCCTAAAATATGAAGAAAGTTGCAAAACGTTAACGATTTTGCCCCCTTTTGTTCCCCCCATACTTACTTTAGGCTTGTACAGCTTAAGATACAAAAAGATATAATTGGATTTAAGTGCCAGATTTCAGAGACAGACTGGGTAAAAATGGAGCAAAGTTTCAGGATTAGATGAAGTTATTTTGAGCCTTAAATACTCCATGATCTTGAGAAAGTTATAGGAAATTGTTAAGCCTCAGTTTCACTTGTGAAATGTGGATAGTAATGAAAACAACTTTCAGATTACTAAAGTTATATTTACTAAGTCCTTCGTACTAAGAACACTACATCATTTATCAACAGGTGGAAAATAGTATTATCTCCATTTCACAGAAAAGGAAACAGAGGCACAAAGTAATGAAAAGATTTGTACAAGGTCACACTAGTAAGTGAGAAGCCAGGATTTAGCCCAAGCAGTCTGATTTTGCATTGTTATTCATTTTGTTATACTTTCTTTTAAATGAATGCAGCCTTGAGATTACAATTATTTTACCATCTCTCACTACACTTTTCCCAATGTTTCCGTGACACCCTGGAGGAATGACTGCTAGATGCACTAGTACATCAACCCATGATTGCTTCTTATTTTGCAGAGGCTTTTCCTGAAAGGTAAATATAAAATTTGCTTACATTCTGATTTTGTTTAAGGCAAACCTTAAATGTTAAGGACTTGAGAATCAAGGAAGCACTGTAACAGGAGTGGGACAGACACTTTGCAGCACTCTCATAGGTGAATCTTTTAAAGACAAAATCCTAGGTTAGCATGCAGACTCCTAAAGTGTAACCCCCATGCTGGCCAGCTTACCAGGCTGGGAGGTTGCTATCTTACATCAGTCATGGAGGGAGAAGCAATTTCTTATTTCCATTGTTTGACTTGCTCCCCTTGCCCTTTCCCTTAATAAAAAAGCTATGCTCCTGCTCCTCCGTATGAACCTGCTATAACTCTGTAACTTCTGGATGGATATGGATCAGGCAAAGGAGATAGATTAATGGGAACATTACCCGCTGCAGTGGGCATGAGGCTCCCACTAACTTTTAGTAAGTAGCTACACTTTACATTGCAATTCCTGGAGTTCGGCTTCATTATGGTTTGTCATATTATCTGTTCACTTTTCTGTCTATTAATTACCTAAAGTTTGTAAGCAACTCAATTTCTTCTACTCTCATATTCTTGCTCTATTCTAGAACAACTTCTCCTAAAATTAAGAACATTTGTCTTTACCCTTGGGTATACTTTTTTTTTTTTTAGTCATGCCATAATTCAAAATTTAATTGCTCTCTAATGACTTGTTCTATATGTAAGCTTTAATCTCTTCAAATCCTTCATATGCCTTACATAATAATAGCTACATCATGGATTTTCAATAAATATGTTGTTAAAACACTGGCTATAATTTAAAAAATAAATTTGCCTCTCATTAAATAAAGATAGAAAATAGGACTTAGTGAAATGGTGCAAAGAGAAAGAACAAAAAACCTGTTGTATAAAAGCCAGAAGTGAGAACTTTTTTAACCTACCACTAATAATTTTTTCAAATAGCTATAAAACATAGCACCATTTTCTTTTCTATCTTTCAAAAGTTTGGAGTGACTCTTGGACACATTTCTTCTCTACTTGTAGAGATGTTAGAATTCAAATCTCAACATTTACTTTGTTTCAATTCTTCAAAAGAGAGAATAATTTAAGTAAATTTTTTTTGCAATGTCCTAGATTTCATAGTAACATATTTTCTCTTACTTATTTTTAACATATTAAAAACATTAGCTAGTTCCTAGAAATGCAGTTATATTAATGCAGGAAATAATTTATAATTAAACAAGATAGAGAAGTAAAAATATGCATCTCCTCATGAAAATATATCTTTGTTTCTGAAGGTTTCAATTTTTTCGACTAACTCAGTGACTTCAGATTTGAAATCTTAGTTTCACAATGTTTTCTCCCAGCCTCTGAAATCAACAAATGTCAGAATCAATCCATTTCGACCCTCACTGCTTCTCTGCCTGGTGAGATTTCCTTTGCACTTTTACATGCTTACTTTAAACATTCTAGTGTTGCATTCTATAAATATCACAGTCAAAGCCAACCTGTAAAAACTGAATCTTGGTTTTATTTATTGTATGACAAATATACAATTAATTTTTGAGCTTTTTTTGATTGTTTTTCCTCTGTCCCACTCACAAACTGCACATATTCTACATGAAATTTGTGCTAAATTTTTATTTCCCGAGGTCTTGGCTTAGTGCCAGATTTCACTCCTTTGCTAACTATTTGCTATCCATGTATACTAGACTTGGTTTACTCTAAGGTAAGGTAAGTCTGGATCCTAATGGATTTAATTTTTATGTGTGTGACCTAATATCGAATAAATCTGTACTTTCTAACATCTTTGTTAACATAGTAAAATATAGAAAAATCAAATTATCTTAAAGGCAAATCTTTCATAATGTGCACATAGTGTTATAGTGCCTAATATTGTTTAAAAATTACTGGCTGTCTCCTAGAACATGCGATTGTGAAGGCAGAGGATTGCAGGTAGCTTCCCATGTTTAGCAAGGGAAGTGTTGTTTCCTGATGCTTTCTAGAATTATTATTTACATACAACTAAAAGAAAAAACTTTTGTCTTCTAAATTACTCCTGTATTATCACCAAAATTAATCTCAGTGTGGAGATTTATTATTGGTGATTTTTATAGAATCTTCAATGACATTTTCAAAACACAATAAAATTTCAGAGTTAGAGAATTTAATATTATGGGTTTATCTACTCTTGAATGATCTCAAAGGTCCCTGACAAGAAGTAATTTATAATTTGGCTGAAGCATGGTTTAAATAGCAAGAACTAAAAATACTGAATAACCGCAATTGAACACTACCACCATCCTCATTACAAAATTACTTTTGTGCTCCTCCTTGTTGTGTGTAAATGTTTGGGGAGAAATCACTAAAACAGAGCTGTCTTCAGAAATCTTAATCATGTCACAGAATCAATTTAGACACATTTCGGACTCTGCAGAATTTCAGAAAGGCACATTTTGAGACATATATTTCTATAAGTTTAGGTAAATTGCTAATTTATGTGTGTTGTAGATGTGTAGATGCTTTCGTAATCAACTTCAGGATACTAATTCCATTTATGAAAAAGTTCTTAATGTTAGATTCTCTGAAAGTATGTCCCAAAATATCAATTTATCTGGAATTTCAAGTAATTATAACATTCCTGAAACATGCAGTTTTAAGTACAATGATGTGTTGGTTTTACAATAAAAAATTATTTGCAATTACTATTTAAGTGGAAACAATTTTGGGTTGCTTAAAATAATTAAGTACTGAATTTAATTGACCTGCTTTGTCTTAAAAATAATATTGTATAAAAATTTTAAAATTTAAAAAATAATAGAATCAGGGACAAGGAAAATAAAGTATAAATACTCAAGAAGCTGGGTGCACATTTTAATGTAAATTAAGGTAAAACGAATTTCCTGGCAGTAGAAGGAGCTCTTATTATTACTTCCAAGTATCCAGTAGAGTGGCATTCCACAAAATTAATTGTGCTTTGTGGACAACTCAAACTGCTTGCTTATTAAATCTTATTCCTTAATGCAGTCTAAAAGGCATAAGCAACAAAATTAGAAGTGTTATGTAAAATTACATGTTTCATATTTCTATTTATTGATGATATAGGCATATTTTTCAATTTGGGTTTACATTAGAATCAGCAAATAGATCACCTTAAGTAATACTTTCCACCTGTAGTGCTGTCTTTGAAAACAAAATTAGTGGTTTTTTTTATTATTAAATTTATTAGGGTGACATTGGTTAATAAAATTATATAGGTTTCAAGTGTACAGTTCAATAATACATCATCTGTACATTACATTGTATGTTCATCACCCAAAGTCAAATCTTCCATCATCACATATTTGACCCCCTTTACCCTTATCTACTTTTTCCTCACCCCTTTCTCTCTGATAACCACTAAACTATTGTCTGTGTCTATGAGTTTTTGTTTGTTGATTTTATTTATTGGTTGCTTTTAGTTTTATAACTCACATATGAGTGAAATCATATAGTTCTCAACTTTTTCTGCCTGACTTATTTCCCTTAGTATAATAATCTCGAGATCCACCCATGTTCTCTCAAACGGCAGGATTTTATCTTTCTTTATGGCTAATATTCCATTGTATATATGTACCACATCTTTATCCAATTATCTATTGAAGGACACTTAGGTTGTTTCTATGTCCTGGCCACCATGAGTAATGCTGCAACAAACATTAGGGTACATTTAATTTGACAGAGAGTTACCTCATATTTAGTACGTATTTTTTAATGTGCTACTAAATGGCATTTTATTGGTAGAAAAGGTAGTGTATTTTTTCTTTTTGCCAAGCTGGTCAAAATTTTTTGTTAGTAGTCTTGATATAAAAGTGATGTGTTATATTCAGCATCAATTTAGACAGTGGATATGAGCATAGAGGTTAAGGACAGTCTATACAGATCATAATTTTTCACAGAATTTTTCACAGAAGCAGATGACAAATCAAATAGTTTGCTACTGGCCTCTAAGTAACAATTAGTAATTTCTGTCACAAAAGGCTAGTTATGATTATTAATGTTGATAGTATAGTTTATTATTTTATTACTATGAATTTTAACTTACACAACATGTTTATAAATACTTGGCTAATTTTTCAAATCCATAGAACTCAAGAATATAAGTCATTACTTGTGCTTAGAGATATGGCACAGAATGAGACAGAAGAAAAGAAAGGAAAAAAGGAAAGTTTCAGGCTTAATAAAGCTTAAAATATATTTATTATAACAAGACTAGCATAGATAAAAACAAAAAAATAAAAATCAAGAAACTACAGAATTTTAAGCTAAATTGTGTTATACCTATTTCAATGAAATTTTAGAATTCTCATTATCTTTTAAAGTGATTGGTAGACAGTGGGATTCAGTCATAAGTGCTCTCTTAAGGAAAAGGGACAGAAAGATAAACACAATTTGATAGGGGAGATGTCAATGAACATATACAGTGTTATAAGAATAAATAATTTCACATGAACTTGACTCTCTAATCTTTTAAATCTGTGGCAGCCTAGATCATTGGGAAACCATTTTTATAGATAGTGATAGAACAAATCTGTCCCATTTAGTAGAGATAAATTCTATTTATTCTGATTTTCCTCTTGTAAATAACCTTATGGTATCTTCTAGGACATATGAACCTAAAGATATTTAATCCAAAAACTTCTACCACTTCCAGTTTAATGTTGTCCGAAAGAAGGTACAGAGAGAATTATTTAGATTCATACCTATCATCAACCAACTATGTGGTACTGTGACCACAAGTAGAATATTTTCCAGATGGTAGATTCCACTTTGATGGACTGCAAAATGTGGCTTTATAAAATAGTGTTCAACAAATAAAACTTCAGAGAGTCTTCCTATCCCTACTCCCTTCCTCCCTCCTTCCCTCCCTCCCTTCCTTCTTTTATTCTTGCATACATTGGCATTTGCTTAGTATCTACTATAATGAGTATCAGGAATTTTACTCATTATTGAAGATTCACCTAATGACTGGAATATGGTATTTGCCATTGAAGAAATTCTGATTTAGTATAAATTATAATATAATTTTCTTTTGCTTTGATATATTGTTCAATTTTAGATGTCTTTCATAGCAATTCTTCTGAGAAACATAAGGTCTCTCAGTAAATTTGAAAATAATCTTTTTACTTAAAGCAAGAGGAAATATTCCATATCTAAAATATACAAGTTGTTAAAAATAATGGTTTTATCTTATTATCTCAGTGCACACAGTAAACAGATGTGGAATAGTCTCCTGTACCACTTTCAATCCAGTGAATACTTTTCACTTTTGCTCTAAATAATGGGATTTAGTCCCAAATAACTTCTTTTGAACACTGAGGTAAGTGAATGCTTATCATCAAGTTGAAACTACCATTTTAGATTCTCCTATATTTTTCTCAATCTACCTCATATTTATCCGTCTATGCTAGGTGGTGATTGTTGTTGTTGTTGTTGTTGTTGTTGTTGTTGTTGTTGTTGTCAGTTTTCTCTCCATTCCTAGGACAATTTACCTCCCCTGTACACAAGGCTATGTAGCCACCAATTAATCTATTCCAACATTAATTACACTTTTATTGGTACATTTTCCCTTTTAGGGACACAGTAATTAATAATTCAACAAAATCATCAGCTTTGGATAGTGATGATTCTTCAGTGTCCATATAACTTTCCTACTCAGACAGTAGCTACAGAGATCTTTGAATGAATACACATCAGCTGGTTCAATCAAATTGACTTCTTATGCTGTATTATTTTTATTATTGTTGTTGTTATTCTTATAGAATATAGCTCTAAAGAAATGGGTTTTTAGAGTTGTGTGAAAATGATAAAAGATACAAATAAAATACCTCCTATAGGCAGATAATTTTTACCCAGAATAGAGCTTTCCTTAGACAACCTGCCTCTCTTAAAAAGCAGTCAGTGGTACCCTGCGAGGAGGATATCTCAATTCAAGTCAGTCTTTTCCAGTTCCTTCACACCAACCTGCATGCTGCAAACGCTAACCTGGTGAAACTTTCACCTGACCTATAGAGGGGATGTTTGATGCAGGGAAAAGCTTCTAAATCTAAGAGCTGTGAATTATAATTCTAGCTCTATCATATACTAGCTCCGAGAAACCCATTTGTCACATTTGTAACATTGAGGCAAATAATGCTATTCTCAGGGAAGCTGAGAAGATATAATTAATAAAAATTACACATGCAAAGCCCTTGACATAAAGCCAACACAAGGTTAGTTCTTTCCACTATTTTAGGTTGTTTAAGTTAGAATTTGACTCCTCAGTAAAAGTTGATGTTTTAAATTTCTGTATCCACAACCCTTAGCACAGGGAGGCAATGTAAATTGTGAAAGTATTACCGGATTCTAGTTATTTCCACCGTTACTACTTGCCGTATATACAAATACATTCTCATTTTTTAAGGTATTAGAAAATGACATTGTTGGCATTATTAATATAATTATATAATGTATATTTTATGAAAGAGATTTTTGTTTCTGGAAAAAACAGAAAGTTTTGAGAAATAAATCTCACCAAAATCTTTGTTGCATAGTTGAAGATCTACAAATTCTGTTACCTTAAAATGATATATTTAAGGTAGAGAGATGCAAGGTTCTTGAAAACATGTTAATTACAGGCATTTTCTGGATTGAGTGTCATAGGGGAAAAAGAAAGTGAACAAAAGAGAAAAATAAATTAAATAACTTTATGATTTCATGGAGAGACAAGAAAAACAAATTTAAACACCACTTGCAGTCTTTCTGTGTCAAGATAACTTTATTTATATTACATTCCAGTGATCAAGGTCCTGGGGGCATCAAGTACACAATTAAAATGAAATAATAATAATAAACAGTAGTTGAATCATCATAAAAATCCACATTGAAAATAAACACAAAAATAAGGAAAACTTTGGGGGGGAATATCTTTTTTATTCAAATTTAATAATCTACCAATCTGCATTCCCTGGCATGAGTATCTAATGACATGGGATTTATTTGCCTTGAGTATAGCCTGGCTTTGCAGTTTCCCAGTCCTGCCTTGTCAAGATTAGGAAGTATAGATCTTAAGAGGCCCACATGTGAAGATTCATATTGAGCTTAAGCTATTCAGACACCTCTGATTTATCATTGCAAGTCATTACAGCTTAGCAGTGTTATTGGCTGCTGTCATTATCATGCTGTCATATTTCAAAAGAGCTTTAGTTAGCAATACTGCTATTCCTATAGAGGCAAAAAAGTATCTCTCCTCACTTGAGCTATTAACAAGGCTGGCAGCAAATTGCTGCAATGTTGTTAAGGAAAATCAGTTGTTCAAAGATGTTACCTTCAGTGATTGTTCAGGAACACAGCTAGAGAATGAAAGTGTTTAGTTATAAAATCTTCAGATATATCTTAGAACGCAGGATAAAGAGTAGACCCTGAAGGGAAAGGATTAAAATGGACAAATGGGCTTATCTGAAATAGGTTCTGGTCCATGACCTGCTGGGAATGGGGCTGCATAGCAGGAGGTGAGCGGTAAGTGAGAGAAGCTTCATCTGTATTTGCAGCCACTACGGGGCTGCATAGCAGGAGGTGAGCAGTAAGTGAGCGAAGCTTCATCTGTACTTGCAGCCACTCCTCAGCGCTAGGGTCACCGCCTCAGCTCCACCTGAGATCATCAGGCATTAGAGTCTCATAGGAGCTCGAAGCCTGTTGTGAATTGCACATGTGAGGGATCTAGGTTGCACTCCTTCTGAGACTCTAATGCCTGATCTCAGTTGGAGCTGAGGCAGTGATGCTAGCACTGGAGAGTTGCTGCAAATATAGATTAACATTAGCAGAAAGGTTTGACTACACGGCGACCATAATAAATCAAGTGCTTGCGGACTCATATCAAAACCCTATCAGCAAGTGGCAAGTGACAATTAAGCTGCATCTGGTGGCAGGCTTTATAGTGGCAAGTGAGTTGATGTACTTCAATTGTACAGCTGCATCTGGTGGCAAGCTTTAAGTCAGAATCTGACACTTTTTATAGTTCGTGCACGGCCCGCCCATTATTTTATTTACCACTTCTGTCCATGCCTCTTCCCTGCACTTCTCATTTGTCTCAGTCACAGCTTTGGTAAGACCACAAGTTAACCAGCCAAAATGAGTTAAAAACAAATGTCACTGGAGAGCTTCTTAGAAAAGGGAGAAGGACCCAATGATGAGACAGAAGACTCTGGGACTGCCAACCAAAAAAAGAAAATGCCAAGAGTCCTACTTAAATTACAGGTTTATTACAACAGGTGATTCATATTCTCCAAGCCCGATTTGTATATAATATGTGGCGACAGGCTATCCGACCAAGCCATGAAACCATCAAAACTGCTTCGCCACATGGAGACCAAGCACCCTGCATTAAAAGACAAGCCTTTGGAGTTTTTCAAAAGAAAAAAATGTGAACACAAAGAGCAGAAACAATTATTGAAGTCCACTGCTTCATCAAATGTGTCTTCACTGAGAGCATTATTCTTAGTGGCTAACTGCATTGCTAAAGCTAAGAAGCCCTTTACTATTGGCGAAGAGTTGATCCTGCCTCTTGCAAAAGACATTTGTCATGAACTTTTAGGAGAGGCTGCAGTTCAAAAAGTGGCACGTGTTCCTCTTTTGGCTAGCACCATAACTAGACGAATTGATGAAATAACAGACGATATTGAGGCACAATTTTTAGACAAGATCAATGAGTCACCATGGTACATAATCCAGATTGACCAGTCTAACAATGTTGTCAACAAGGTAACAATGCTTGTTTTTGTGAGATATCTTTTTCAGGAGGATGAACATGAGAATATGTTACATGCATTTTTGTCGCCAACCAACACCACAGCTGCAGTACTATTCAAGTCTTTGAATGATTACATATCAGGAAAATTGAATTGGTCATTTTGTGTCAGTATATGCATGGACGAAGCATCTGCCACGACTGGAAAGCTTTCTGGTTTCACTACTCTTGTCAAAGAGATCACTTCTGAATGTGAGTCTATGTATTGTGTCATCCATAGAGAAATGCTAGCTAGCTAAAAAATATTACCTGAACTTAACAACGTTTTGTAAGATGTAATTAAAATGATGAACCACATTAAAGTACATGCCCTTAACTCACATCTTTTAGTGCAGCTCTGTGAGGAGATGAATGGAGAGCACAAACATCTTCTCTTATACACAGAAGTGAGATGGTTTTCTAAAGGTAGATCACTGGCCGGAATTTTTGAGTTATGAGAGCTGCTCCAGAGATTTCTTTCAGAAAAACAGTCACCACTGGCAGCACATTTCAGTGACACAGAATGGGTCGCAAAACTTGCTTACTTGTGTGACATATTCAACCTGCTTAACCAACTCGATCTGTCACTTCAGGGGAGAATGACAACTGTGTTCAAGTGAGCAGATAAAGTGGCTGCATTCAGAGACAAACTGGAATTATGAAAGTGATGAGTGAACAGAGATTTTGACGTGTTTCAAACATTAGCAGAGATTTTGAAAGAGACTAAGCCAGAGCCTTCTTTCTTCCAGCATGATCACCTATCTCAGCTTTCAAAAGAGTTTGAGCTTTACTGCCCAACAACAAAAGCCCCCCAAACTGGGGAGGAATGGATCTGTGACCCATTTGTGAATAAGCCAGGTGAATAGACTTTGTCTATGTTAATAAACCAAGCAGAGGATCAATGGCTTGAGATTGCAAATAATGGTGATCTTAAAAGTATGTTTGAGACAACTTCAAATCTCCATATGTTTTGGATTAAAGTCAAAGTGAAATATCTCGAGATTTCCACCAAAGCACAGAAAAACCTGCTTCCTTTTCCAGCATCCTATCTTTGTGAAGCAGGGTTTTCTATAGTGACAGCAACCAAAATGAGATTATGGAGTAGACTTTACATAAGCAACACACTTCGGATGTCACTGTCTCCCATTACCCTCAGATGGGACTGTGTAGTTGTAAGAAAACAAGCTCAGGGATCCCACTGATTCTGCAATATGGTGAGTAGTATAAATATTTCATTATATATTATAATAATAATAGAAATAAAGTGCACAATAAAAGTAATGTGCTTAAATCATCCTGAAACTACCTCCCACTCACACTGGCCTGTGGAAAAATTGTCTTCCACGAAACTGGTCCCTGGTGTCAAAAAGGTTGAGAACCACTGATCTAAAATGTAAACCAACCAAAAAGGGGTTTTGAACTATGAACCTTTGAGTTTATGAGGTCAGACTATAGACGGTACATGATTTTGACGGGAAAAAAATCAAATCTTTTTTTTAGCAATCTCTAAGTTAAATTTATAATTTCCTTTGATTATTAATATAGGCAAAAAAATCATAATAGGTAACAGTCCCTGTGAATGTTACCATTAGAAATCATAGATATTTTTATATCAGTTACAGATTGTTGCACATAGCTAAATAATTTGCATTTATTATTACTTAGAAAAGCATGATAATTATTATAACTGCATCGTTATATATTAATAAAGAAACACGGATAATACTATAGCAAGTTCCTGTTAATAATATATTGATAGTTGCATTTCGACATAATTTTTTTTCTTTTATGATCATGTAATTTATTTTAGGCATTTAAAGATATCATTTTGAGAAAGTTTCTCATCTTTCAATAGATTGCCAATAGTCAATGACACGCAATAGGTTAAGAACTTATTCATTGTTAACAGAATTGTATTCATCAGAGGCTAAGAAAGTCATGGCCAAACAAAACTTCAGCACAGATAAAATATCAGCACCTTTCAGAAACTAACAAAAAGAAAATTTTGAACTGACAAACAATCCTCGCTTTTACAACCCAAGAAAATTAAGGATCAGAGACATTATGCCAATTAGCAAGTCTTCATATACAAATGCTTCAGTATCATAGCGAAATATGCTGGAACAGTGTCGGCTTTGTAGGCTTCTCAAATTAGATTGAGAGCAGCCTAGTGAGGTAGAAAGATCATCAGGCATAATTGTGTTCTGGCTCCTATCACAAAGTTGCTATTTGAGTTTGCTAATACATTAACTTTTAGAATTTATTTCTTCAGTTATGTAATGAGGAAATTGGACACTTCACCTCTTTCAGATATAAAATTCTACTCCCTATGTCAATGCTCTTTTGATTAAAATGATTTTTTGACTCTCAATGTAAGCATACGTATTACTGAAAGGGCTTTGGAGTGGGATTTTATTGTATTAATTCTTCTCCCAATCAAAATGTTAAGACTGCCCACCTATTCATTATTAGTTAGAATTAATTAGATATTAACTAAGGTCACGTGTTTCAAAAAACAGGTAGGTATGTCTTAAAATATTCCAACTCTTCATTAGCTGTTCATGCAGGTTTCCCCCGCCCCCCTTACCAAGATCAGCACGTCATATAAGAATTTTAGTCTCTTATTCAGTACAAGTTGGCAGGGCAGTTACTTTAATCACTTGAAAATTTCACATGTTGCTTGAAAAAGATAGTTTCAAAATCTTTCTAAATTTATAAGTAAAATGCTTTTTCTCTTGAATGGATTTTCAGAGAGTAACTTAAACATTTATATTTTATCTCAGCCTTTTCCCCCATTTCTTCTCGGTAAGGCAATGGTATACACATTTTAAACCTGGAAACATGATAAATTAAGAGTAACATTTGGAGCTGTGATCTTTTAATTTTTCAAGAAACATTTCAGCTCTTGAAAAGTTTTGCATATGCATGTAAAGTTTCCTTATGAAACTCCCTATTAACCTACTTTTCCTATTAGTCTATTTAGTTAGCATTTTATAAAGAAAGGTTTGAGGTTTTAGATTTTTTAAACAAATTAATATAACAGTCTGCCTATAGAATCCAAGCTTATTGATTTTTTTCTGTAAAGTATTAAGAATAAAAAGAGATAAGATTAAGTGGACTTTTATTTTTTTTAAAGGACTGTCTAGTTTCTTCAGCTAAACCTCCTACAATTCTTCATATCAAATGAATTAAGTTATGTGTGGAGTAGGTGTTGGGGTGAATTAGAGTCATTTTATATCATAGCGAGTGGGTGACTTTACCATGAGACATTTCCATTCTTGTGGCCTTGTTGTCTTGAATAATGCTATTAAAATTAAAAAGCCTCCCAAAAGCCTAGTAATGAAATAATAAACAAACAAACAAGGACAAATATTTCTTGCCAATGACAGGCAGTTGTTTATAAGTATGGCTTAATTCACAAATTACTTTCACTTAATTAGTTTAATGTTTGCAAAACACTTCGAGGATGAAAGGAATGAAAGGAATTATATAAATGTTAGAACTTTTAATAGACTCGATTTTCTCAGAGGCTAAGAGCTCACCAGCTGTCCATCTTCCTAGATGAGGACAAGAGCAATCAATCACCCTCTAGAATTTCTCCAGGGCACCAGAAAGGACCTTTTGATATTATGGCTGCTGAGGTCTTTGAGAGTTTAAGAACTAACTTTTTCTTGCTTTGCATTTTACAAATTACCAGGGAGCCTCTTTGAATAGAGGAAAGGATATATCTAATTCATAAAGAAGACAAATAAATTAGAGGGGAGGGCACTGATTACCACTCTTTTTCCCCTTTTGGATAAGACCTGGGGAGCTGGGGTGTGTCCTTTCTTCCCCCTTTTTCTACATTATGGCTACTAGAGTAGAAACAAGTGGCTGAGGGAGAGCAAAAACAATTCCTTTTGATGTGTTTCTCAGTGGCAGTTTTAGTATCTGAGACAGCTAATTAAATAACAAAGGACTTAATTTGGATTTGAGCATTGTCACCTGAGCTGCTCTTCCTTTTAGGCATTCTTTTGAAAACAAAACTGATCATCACTGCAATAAAAATTCCAAATACCTTTTTCTTCAACTATGCAAATGAGCAGATTCATGTTAGCATCATGAGTTGATTTTCAACATAACAAAAATCCAGAGATGCTATCTTAGAAGACTCAAGGCGTCACTACAATTCTAAACGTTAAATACCTGTCTTCTATAATGGTCTGTGTTTTAACTCTACCATAGGAGATTCTTGTAGAATATTAAAAAATAATGTTTCAATCAGAAAAATCTTAACTGGTGAGTAGCAAATTTGGAAGTACGTTTTTAATTTATAATCTCCTCAAATAAAAGCTGTATATTTTGAAGTAACCACATACTAGTTCTCATTGTCAAAACACCCTATAAAGGAGATTTAAATATGAGGATTTTTTTTTATCTCTATTTATAAAAATTAGAAAAAAATGGAAAAAATCTTTTAAAAAATCTCTAATGATTCTCTATTATATATTTGGAAACTTTTTATGAGCTGTTGGTAATCCTTTCTTTATAAAAAATAGGATGGCATATGTTGCCAAAAGGAAACGATTATTACTCAAATAAAATATGCTCCCAAGGTGATACAGAACTGTGATTTACTTTCAATGTTTGGAGGGAGGAGGGACTTACGCAATTTTATTTTACCAAAAGAACAAGTTAGAGGAAAACACTAAAAGCATAACTTTATGTTCCAAAATTCAGAGAAATATTTGATTCCAAAGTAGTCAAACTCTTTAGAGATAAAAGTTGGTGTTTTAGAAATAAAATAATGCTGAAAATTTAAAGAAATTTACCAAAATAATTTATTATTTAATTTTGGTCAATGGAAACCCCAGTTTCTTCAGAATAAGGCTGTGCAGGTACAAGATTAAAAACACTTGAGCATTATGTGAATTTAAATAGTGAGGTCAAAGTAGAACTCAAAGTTTAATTTAAATTTGCTTGCTGTATTTAATAATGTACTTTAAGAAACAGAACCTTCGCTTATGCATAAAAAATGCTTTTTTAGTTTTCAAAAATTCATTTTCCTCTGACTAAAAATTGGGCCGGTGTATTCTTTTTTAAAAATAAGGATTGTAAAGTACCACAAATGTTGATTGTTAAGAGTGGGATCTGGAATGGGAATGTCAAATAATGAATTCGAGTACAACTGACTAGTTAAGTACTGTTGTGAAAATTACCTAACCACTGGGTACCTTGATGTCTTCACCTGTAAACCATGAATAATTATAAATACTCCCTATTAGGTTGATGTTAAGTTTAAAGAAATAATATCTATCAGGCACTTAGTTCAATGCCTAGTAGAGAGTGACCAGTTAACAAATGTTAGTCACTGTTCTTTGTAGGGAAGGCAATAGAGTGTACTGAGCAAGAACATGGAGTCTTCATTCAGACCTCACAGGTATGAACACCAGCTCTAACACTTACTAACCATGTAATCTTGGGCAAGTTATTAATACTCTATATATGTCCATCTTCCTATCTGTAAAAAAAAAAAAATAGAACTCAATTTTTTTGTTGTTGTTGTAGGATTAAATAAGTTAATATATGCCTTTTTAAAAGTACGACGTCGGTGTTAGCGAGTAAAATTTTAAGTAATATATTAACCTATATATATAGGCAATTATATGAGGTTTCAGGGGTGTCTAGGTTTCAATCTTGTAAAACCATTTGGATTCTTTCACTGAATTAGGAAGAACTGGAAATTACCAGGTTTGATAAGAAATTAATGAGTTTAATTATATATATGCTAAGTTCAGTTCTTTTTGAGTCACTCAAATGATGAGATCCAAGTAAGCATTTGTATATACAGGTTGGAAGCTAAGACAAATAGTCTGAACCGAATTTAGACAACTTGTCTAAATGTGGCGGTGGTGGTGGTGATCTAAAGGTGGTCACTGGGATACAGTTGAAAACTGAAACCACAGTCATGGGTGACACTCTAAACTAGAAAGCCAATAAAGGAGTAAGTAGATCCACAGAATTTGGAGATAATGGAAAGAATATCTAGAAATGCATAAATATTGAATTAATGTGTTGTCAAGAGGATTCCAGAAGTTATATATGTACGGCATTGTACCTGTTATATTGAAACTTTATATGTGATGATTGTTGGTAGTGAACAAATTATCACATGCATGTTAATCCTGAGGCAAGGATGCTAATCATTTCCAGTGCATGATTCTTATTTTCCTATACATCTTTATACATTTAATTCATTCTTACCTTTCTTCTTTAACATCTTTCCCCACACAAACTCTCACATAATACTTGCAGTTTTAATCTCTCAATTGTTCTTCTCATATGTTATCTAGTGCTTAAATCTTGTTGTGGAACCAGAGGTCCTCGGAACAGTCCTTCCCCTTCCTTTTCACACTTCTGCTCCTTGAGGTACTCTACACTATTCTACTCTACTTGAGGTACTCCACTCTATTCATTAGGTTTTGTTTGTTTGTTTACAATTTTGCTATCCATTTCTGAGTGGGGCAGAGCTAGGAACTACAGTCTTCACATTTACATTAATATTGTAAGAAAGATAATGAAGAGAGGGAGGCAAGCCAAGGAGGGATGAGAAATAGGATTAAGGTTTCACATCTGTTGTGTGATAGAATTTTTGCATACTGTCATTTTTGTAAGATAGATGTACCAGAGAGTTATGACTAGGTAGTGGATAGGCCATACTTGCTGAATAAAATTATTCAAATGTATTCTAGTAATTCCATATTTTGTCAATGAAAAGCCCTTTTCTTACTCTCTTCCTCCTTTATTTTGTCTCCCTTCCCTTTAATGACTGTTAATCACTTTTATAGATTCCCTTGTGGTTTTTCTGCAATTACCAGTTTATATCATATATCACATCCTCCTTCTCTTTTGTTAAACTCACCATTTGACCTTCAGTCCTAAATATTCTACATGCCCATTTTCTGCTTGCAACTGATTATTATTTCTGCAGCCCTTTTCTTGTACTTGCAGATTAAAGTCATGAATATACATGGAATCTTTCAATTTTTTGCCCAATCTGCATCTCAAATATCATGGTCAAATAATCCTCTTTCTTATTCTGAATTGAGTTGTTTTCCTGGAACCAGTCACAAATACGTAGGTTCCAATTGCAAGGCAATGTCAGCATAGCCAGTTGCATATCGTCTGTGCTCCCATATCACAATTATTTGTGTTCAGGTCTCATTTAAAAAGTTGTAAAGTCCTTGAGATAAGGCACTATGTTTTATTGGTATTTTTATTTCCAGTGTTTTGCACTATATTAAACTCTTATTAAACACTGAATGAGAAACACTGAATTAAACATTGAATGGGAAATTTCCAGTGGTGTGAGAGAAAGGGTAGTAATGGACTAGAACATTCTTCTATATACAGATAAAGGTTTATTAAATGGTCAGGCAGGGCCAGAACAAACAACTATAATGAGTCATTATTGTTCTAATTGTTCAAGTGTGTCTAGACAAATACCTATACTTTAAAAAAGAAAAATAACCACGTTCAGAAAATCCACACACTATGTATAGAAAAGCTATATTTGTCTATTATAACCAGATGGCCTAAATGAAAAAAAGTCTCCTCTGACTCCATCAACACTGCAAATGAGTCTTTCTTGCATTTATGAATAAGGAAGCTCATTTATTTTATTATTATTTGTTTTATAACTAATAACAGGCTCTTTGAGGCTGCACACAAGCATGAAAATAGCAAAGGAAGCAATCATGAAAAAATACAGCCTGTACATAATACTACTATCTTTATTATGCATTAAGGGTAATTGCAATAAATTGTTATTGCCCTCAAAATCAAGTCTTTGTTCCAGTGTTCCAGAAGAAAGAGCAGATTTATCAAATAGTTTCTACTTTGCAATGAAAGGTGATCATTAGCAATTTGGTTAGACCACTTAAACTTATTTAATAGTCAGAAAAGTTAAAGTCTTTTAGAGATTTTCTAGTTAATAGAATTAACCTACAGTGTAATTAGACATGTCCGAATTAAAGTCCTTTTTGCAATGAAATACCTGCAATAGAAGTAGTCTCCAGGGATAAAGAGATTAACATTCACATTAGGGACAAATTTGTTTTTAGAACCAGATTTACTCTTTTGGTCTTTCATCCTTGAATGATTCTACAGAAGAATAGATTTGGAGGTTTTCTCTTATCATCAACTATTTTGCCTTTTTTTTTTTTTTTTTAATTTCAAGGAATATTGGCTTTCATCACGATTTTCCAATCTGAACTTTAAATAACAAAATGTTCTGTCGTGTCTCTTTCTTGCTGCTATTAGGAAATGTGGGGATGGTACAAACACAGTACAATCTCTCTAACTAGCCTGTAAACCGGCAAGGACATTTTAAAGAAATCGATGAAATCACTGGAGCCATTCATACTGGAGTTTCTGAAGGTGATCTAAATACCTGCCCCCACACTTCATCTCCTTTAGGTAATCTTCCTAAGTGCAGGTGACTCTGAGATATGTTTCGACATCTCCATGTCTATGAAGAACTAAGAACAAAAGTGTACTCATTTACATGTTCCTGATATTTACACAAAAACAAATAGGTATACATATTTTTTTGTGTTCTTTTTTTCTGTTTTATATTAATTTATAGGTTTTCCAAGAAGTTCCTCATGTCATCACTTCTTCAAAATTCTTTTCTGTACTGTGTTGTGCTCTCTGTGCAGGATGAGCACCATATCAGTGGATGACACTAAATCTCCTTTATTTGCCATTTTAGACAGCATAAGCCATATATTTTCTTCTTTGGAAATCTTTCAAACCCATGTTCCAGCATCTGTTTGGCCTCAGAGAGCCATATATGGCTTACATTCATGGTTTTATTTATACAGTAGCATACACTATACATCAGAGTTATAATTTGAGGTTTACATTTTGTTACAAAATAGTTATGTTATTATTAGCTAATCTCTGAACTACTTTGCATCTTCCTGGTCACCCATGACATAAGTATACATGACTTCTAGGCATTATAAGCAAACAAACAAAAACTACCCACTACCTAAAGCTCACTAGGATGGAGAATACTAGGATGGTAATGTTATTCACTGTTCCTCTTAAAGATCTTTGTAGCTAATCAAGACATAATATCACCTTCTTCAGGACTTCTGGGTTTCTTTGTTTATACAATTTCTCTTGTTCTGTTTTGTATTGTAGTTATCATTTTTAGATATATGTCATAGTCTACAGCAAACTTATAATTCCACACAGGAATTTGTTATACGTGTTTTGTAACTTCATGATGATAATTTAATATTTGAGCTTCACAATTTATGTTGTGCAGATCAAGTAAAATTAATCTTGCAAAGATGTCGCAAACCATAACTGGCTGTACGATTGCAATGTAGCTCAACATCTATTGAATACATGTTGACTATATAAAGGGAATTCACTTTTCGTTATTCAAAAGTACATACATAAAGATAATTAATATGTATTCAGTTTTAGAACATGCTAAAAGTTATTTATTAACTCATTTAATCCTCAGAAGCTAATCATGTATCTTCATTTTCTGGTGAAGAAAATGCAGTTTCAAGAGATTAGGTAAATGCTAAAGTCTACAGTTTAGATATCTGTACTTTATTCACTCCCAAATTTACTGAAGCTAATATTCATGTTATCTCTTATACTGAGCATTACTTATACGTTGGGATTAATGTGTGAGTAAACCAATATATGACATGAAAATTTTTACTTTTTAATATCAAGCATTATATGATCTAAATTACTTTCTTTATGAAACCAAAAGAATATAAAGAACTCATTCAACTCGACAACAAAAAAACAATCCACTTAAAAAAAGGGCAGAAGACCTGAATAGATATTTCTCCAAAGAGAAAAAAACAGCCAATAAACATATGAAAAGATGTGCAAGATCACTATTTTTCAGAGAAATGCAAATTAAAACCACAAGGAGAAATCACCTCACACCTGCCTAAATGGCTAGCATCAATAAATCAAAAAACAAGTGTTATCGATGATTTGGAGAAAAAAGAACTCTCATGCATTCAGAAACAGTTCTCAAAGAGACAGTAGAATAATGGGAGTGGAGTCTGCAACAGAGGGTATGCAGCAGTGAAAATGAAAGTCACTGTCCCTACTTTCAGATAATTGTAAGAATGGAGAAAGAAG
>NW_006436298.1:1467027-1483152 GCF_000325575.1 Pteropus alecto
GGCGGGGCGTAGGTGATCAGAGATTGCCAGAGAAAGGTACCATCTATGCTGAGACTGAAACTAGAAAGGGAATCTGAAGCAACATTCTAATCAGAGGAAACATCGTATGAGAAGGCACAGGGTGAGCATGTTTAGGTCAAGCCACTGACAGTAATCATAGTTCCATTGCACTGAGTCCCCATAATTCCAAGTATAACCAGATATGTGGAAGCAGAAAAGAAATAGGCAGAGACAAGAATATGAAAGAAGTTTACAGGGTGAAACTGAGGCTTTCATTCCTGGAAAAACAAAAACAACCTCAACTCTATCTAAAAAAATGATCTTCAATCTTTCCCTTACCCCTGCCTTGCATATGGCCAAGAATTTTGAAACTGAAAGTTAGACATAGTTTGAATTATTAATGGCATCTTTGGGCAGCTGAACTAGCGCAGGCAACTACTTATATCCATTCTCCATATTTATGGGGGAAAGTGCTTTTAATTTAAATTATGTATTTATTAGTTAATAATTTACTAAATAAAGCTTTTTTTGTTGTTGTTTACTTAAAGCTGAAGCCATTCCTAATCAACACAGGGAGGGAAGAGAAAGGCTGATGACAACCCTTTTCCCACAGGAGAAACCTGACTAAAATTTTGTTTTGAGTATCAATGATTTTGGAATATCTAACTCGATGTTCAGAGTCCTGTGGATGTAATTTAGGGAACTTCTCAGGGATTGAGGGGAGACAGAGCTGAAAAGTCTATGAAATGTTCATACATAGCCTCACTTTAAACACAGCAGCCTGGCTGCTTTTAACTGTTGTTATTTCCAATAAGAACAATGTTCTATTTCTATAATATTCGAAAAATGACTAATATGGATCATAATCTTCAGAGTTATATAAATAGCTATTTAAATTATTAACCATATTGATTTTTTTGAATTAAAATTTACTTTACATTTCCCTGTCAGAAACTTCTACCTATTCTTGGATTAAAAGGTTAAGTGATAGCAGTAATTTGACCTAATTGTAGGTATAATATTATTTATAACATTTATGAGACTTAGCAGCAGTAAGCTGGGGAAGTTTTGGTAATTTTTCAGAGAAGCATTATTGAAATAAATAAAAAAAATAGATTGATACTTTAAGATATGTAAAACTTTGTTTTGTTCTTCATGATTTATAGTTTTGCAGATTGCATGCTTAGTAGAAAATAACATAAATTAAAATTAGCACCTGATAATTAAATAAAATAGTGATGGATACTGAAGAGATCTAGAACAAAAAGTTCAACTTTTAAAATTTTACTAGTATTAAATAATAAATTTTTTCATAAACAACATTCATGTGAAAATATATGAATTTGGGGATTAATGTTAAATATTGCCTTTTTTTTTTCCTGGACAAAGCTATCTCTCATTCTTTTTATTTGAAAAATAATATAAGCTTAGAAGATGCTCATGTTTATTTTTTCTATATCTGAATGCATTTTAAGGATTTAGATAAAAATGAATATAAAATATAATGTAGAAATTATTTTAATGTGGTAATTGATTTTAAAAATATGTGCAGGATGTGGTTCCATAGTGTAGCGGTTAGCATGTCTGCTTTACACGCAGAAAGTCCTAGAATCATGCCTCAGTGGAGCCACAGTCCATGGTCTACCGCCATGCCACCCTGAACAAACCCAATGTCTGATCTCGGAAGCTAAACAGAGTCGGGCCTGGTTAGTACTTGGATGGGAGACCACCTAAGAAGACCAGGTGCTGTAGGCATAAATAATAAAAAATAATAAATAATTAAAAAAAATACGTGCAAAGAAATTAGCATATACTGAGACCTTAGAAATCATAAAAATGTGATTAGGTATTCAGACAATGGGTGGTAAGCCCTTGAGAATGTCTAACTGTGTTCATAGGGAGGTAATCTTCATGGTCAAATACAATGTTGGTTGTTTTTCTAATAAACTTTTTTTTTTTTTAAGTAGTTTGGGGTTAACACCAAAATTGAGCAGAACATACAGAGAGTTTCCATATATACCCCTGCCTCACACATGTACCATCAGCATCTCTTATCATAGTGGTACACTTGTAATTGATGAATCTGCATTGGCACGTCATCATTAACTTACATCCATGGTTTACGTTAGAGTTCATTTTTGATATTGTACATTTTATGGATTTTGACAAGTAAATATTGATGAGTATCTGCCATTATATTATCATATAGAGTATACAATGGGTTTTTCAACACGGATCAGTGGAAAAAGAGACAAAAATTTGATTTTTGGTTACCAGAGGTGGGGGCAGGACATAAAGAGGTCCCCTGTCTCTAAGATTTTCTTCTTGTGGACATTTCATATTAATGAAATTATATAACATATGGCCTTTTTTTTTGTTTGTCCTTTTCCATTTAGCATGCATAATGTCATTAAGGCATATCAATGTCATAGCTCATATCTGTAACTTCATTCCTTTCTGTGGATAAATAATATTCCATTATAATATTCCATCATGTATCACATGTTGTTTGCTCATTCATCAATTGATGAGCATTTGGGTTGTTTTTTCACTTCTTGGCTGTTATGAATATTGCTGCTGTGAACATTCATGAACTAGTTTTTTATAAACATATGTTTTCAATTCTCTTGGCTATATACTTGGGAGTGAAATTCCTGGGTTATATATTAAGGCAATGTTTAACTATTTCAGGAACTGTCAAACTGTTTTCTAAAGCAGTTGCAAAATTTTACATCCCCTCCAGCAGTGTATGATTTCTCGACATCTTCACCAACACTCAATGTTCATCTTTTTAAAAGTCATCATATGGTTATCATAAATGTGAAGTAATATCTCATTGTGATTTTTATTTCATTTCTGTAATGACAAATAATGTTAAGAACCTTTTTATGTTCTCACTTGAATATCTTATTGAGAGAAATGTCTATTTGAATACTTTGCCCATTTTTTAATTATGTTATGTATCTTTTTTTGTTGAGTTACAGGAGTTCTTTATATATTCTGGATGCAAATCCTTTATCAGAGATCTGATTCACAAATAATTTATCCTGTTCTGTGAGTTGTCATTTAAATTTCTGAATTTTGTCCTTTGAATCACAAAAGTTTTTAATTTTATGAAGGTAGTTTCTCTTTTCTTTTTTTTTTCACTTTTACTTTTTCTAGAATGTTATATAATTGGAATCGCATAGTATATAGCCTTTTCAAATTAACTTATTTCACTTATTAATACGTATTTAATGTCCCTCCTTGTCTTTTCGTGACTTAATGACTCATTTCCTTTTAGCTCTGAATAATATTCCATTATAAGGAAGTACCAGTTTGTTTATCCATTCACCTACTGTGGACAACTCTTGGTTTTTTGCAAGTTTGGGCAACTGTGAACAAAGTTTTTAGAAACATTATGTACAGGTTTTTTTGTGGACATACATTTTCAACTTCTTGAGTAAATACCAGGGGTGCAATTTCTGGATCATATGGTAAGAGTATGTTTAGTTTTGTAAGAAACAGCTGAACTTTCTTCCAAAATGACTGTGCCATTTTGCATTCCTTCTAGCAATAAATGAGAATTCCTGTTGCTCCACATTTTTTGCAAGGATTTGGTGTTAGTGTTCCGGATTTTGGCCATTCTAATTGGCATATAGTGGTATCTCATTGTTGCTTTAATTTGCATTTCTCTGATGACATATGACTATAGGACTTCTTTTCATATGCTTATTTGCCCTCTGTATATCTTTTTTGACAAAGCATCTTTTAAAGCCTTTTGCCCCTTTTTTAAATTGAGTTGCTTGTTTTCTTATTATTGAGTTTTAAGTGTTCTTTGTATATTTTGGATAACAATTTTTTATCAGATGTGTCTTTTGTACATCTTTTCTCCCAATCTTTGGCTTGTCTTTTAATTCTTTCGATGTTGTCTTTCACAGAGAAGTTTTTCATTTTAATGAAGTCCATCTTCAATTAACATTAATTAATTCTAATTATTGTATAGATTGTATCTTTGGTGTTGTTATTTCTAAAAAGACATAATTATACCCAAGGTTATCTAAATTTTCTACTATGTTATCTTCTAGGAGTTTTATAAGTTTGCATTTTACATTTAGGTCTATGATCCATTTAGAAAAAATTTTTGTGACGAGTGTAAGTTTGTGTCTAGATTCATGTAGTGTTTTTGCATGAAGATATTTAATTATTCTGGCACCATTTATTGAAGAGACTATCTTTCCTCCATTGTATAGCTTTTGCCACTTTGTCAAAGATCAGTGGATTGTATATATGGGGGTCTATTTCTGGTATCTCTATTCTGTTTTATTAATCTATTGTCTATTTTTTAACCAATATCACATTGTCTTGGTTACTTTAGCTTTATAGTAAGTCTTTATAGTAAGTCTTGAAGTTGGGTAGCATCAGTTTCCTGACTTTATTATTCTCCAACAATATTGATCTTCTTAAAGAACCAGCTTTTGGTTTTATTGATTTTCTCTATTAATTTCCTGTTTTCAATTTTATTGATCTCTGCTTCAATTCTTATTATTTCTTTTCTTCTGCTTATTTTGGATCTTCTTTTCTAATTTCCTAAGGTAAAAACTTAAATAAATGATTTTAGATATTTTTTTAAATATATTCATTCAATATTATAAGTTTTCCTCTAAATTTTCCTTTTGTTGCATCCAGATTTTGACAAGTCATGTCTTTGTTTTCACCTGCTTCCAAATAGATTTTAATTTCTCTTGAGATATTTCTTACCCATGTGTTATTTAGTAGTGTGTTATTTAATCTCCATGTATTTTGGGATTTTCCCATTAGCTTGCTTGTGTTGATTTCTAGTTTAATTCCATTGTGGTCTGAGAGCAGACAGTATGTGATTTCTATTCTTTTAAATTATTAAGGTATGTTTTGCAGCCCAGAATGTGGTCTATCTTGGTGAATGTTTCATGTGAGCTTGAGATAAATGTGTATTCTGCTGTTGTTAAATAAAGTAGTCTATGGGTATCCATTACATTCAGTTAATTGATGGTATTGTTGAGGTCAGTTATGTCCTTACTGTTTTTATACGTGCTGGATATATTCATTTCTGAGAAAGGAGCTTTGAAGTCTCCAACTATGAGAGCAGATTCATCTATTTCTTCTTGCAGTTCTATCAGTTTTTGCTTCATGTATGTAGTTTGGCACTATGTTGTTAGGTGCATACATAAAAATTATGTCTCCTTGGAGAATTTACCCCTTTATAATTATTTAAAGCCCTTTTTTTAGCCCTAATAATTTTCCTTTAAAGTCTGATCTGTCTGAAATTAATGTATTTACTCCTACTTTCTTTTGATTAGTGTTTGCTTTGTATATTTTTCTCCATCCATTTACTTTTAATCTGTATGTATCTTTATATTTAGAGTTTATTTCTTGCAGACAGCATATATTTTGGTCATGTGTTCTGATCAATTCTGACAATCTCTCTCTTAATTGGTGCCTTTAGACCATTGACATTCAAAGTGATTATTAATATAGTTGGATTAATATCTACATTATCATTATTATATTCTATTTATGTCCCTTGTTCTGAGTTTCTATTTTTGTTTTCCACTCTTTCTTTCTTTTTATGTGGTTTTAATCAAACATTTTATATAATTCTATTTTTCTCCTTTTCTTAGTATATTAGTTGTACTTATTTTAATTTTTTTGTCATTACCCTAGATTTTACAATCTACATATAATGACTCTAAATCTACTTTTAAATAACACTGTATCACTTCATTATAATGAAGTAAGCCTAATTTCTTTCTACCATCTCCTGTATCATTGGCGTCATTGAATTCACTTATATATAAGCATACATAAGTGTGTGTGTGTGTGTGTGTGTGTATGATAAATACATGGTATGCATGATCAAATACAATTTTATTATTTTGAACAAACTGTTAACTATTGTATCATTTAAGAATAAAAAATATAAATTTTCTAATTTTATCTTTATTTATTCCTTCTTCTCTGTTCCTCATCTCTTTATGTAGATCAAAGTTTCTGACCTATATATTTTCTTTCTCTAAAAAAAACCTGCTTTTAACATTTTTTGCAAGGCTGGTATACTGGAAACAAATTTTCTCATTTTTTGTTTGAGAACATCTTTTTTCCTCATCACATTTGAAGGATAATTTCACAGCTTATAGAATTCTGGATTGTTTTTTTTTTTTCTCTCTCTCTCAATACTAAATATTTTACTTCATTCTCTTCTTGCCTGAATAGTTTCTGAGAGGTTCGATGTGATTTTTGTATTTATTCCTCTACAGGTGAGATGGTTTTTCTTTATTCTTGATTTTCTATATTTTCGATTTTCTGTGGTTTGGAAATGATACGCCTAGGTATTGTATATTTATTTTTATTGTGTTTTGTTTTATCTTGATTGATTCCTTTTTCTATGACTTTTTATAATACTCTTTAACCTAAATTAACTAACAATCCTGGGAAAGAAAATATAAAACTTATTTAAAATATGAAAACGTTGAGGTACACAGAGAATAAATGACCTATGCTTTATCAAAGTTCACGTAATTGGCATAAGGAGCAGCACTAAGGTGATTCCTAAAGTGGTCTGATTCTGATCTTCTAGGGTAATGCAGAATTTGGAGGTGTAGACAATTATCAGGCTGCCTGTTTTGTTCTGCATTGTTCAGCCTGACTCATCTTTACATTGATGTCCATAACCATTTTTTTTTGTCAAAGCCCCATAATGGTCCTGGGGACAAATTTATTAAAACACTGAACTTAATGCCTAGTGCATGGCTGGTATTTGAAATATATTTGGTGGTTAAATAAGTAGATGAATAAATGTATCGACTTTCATTCTTATTCTTCTATGCCTTTATTTACTGACCTCCACTCCAAATCTATTTCTATTATTTCCTACATCCCCCTGATTCAGAATATTTAATCTAAATTATTTTGTTTTTGCTTATACAGAATATTTCAAATGCTCTATCACTCGCATCTTCATTTTCTTAGCTCACACCAAATGTTAAAAATATGTCTGTCTTATAACCACTAGACAATGAGCACCTTAAATACAGATATTATTATTATTATCAATCTTTGTATTACAGAGTTTGAAATATAAAAGCTGCACAATAATTCTTTTCAATAGATGAAAGTTAAAAACGTTTGTTGAAATTATCAGATCTATTTTACAAAGTTAATATCTAGTATATTTGGTTCACATATTAATAAATGAATATATAACACTTATTTAGTTCATACTAATATAACAAAGTATTTTAGACTGAGTAGCTTACAATAGAAATTTATTTCTCAAAGTTCTGGAAGCTGGAAGAAATTTAGAAATAGAAATTTATTTCTCAAAGAAACAATAGAAATTTATTTCTCAAAGTTCTGGAAGCTGGAAGTCCAAGATTGGGATGCCAAAATTGTTGTGTTCTGGTCAGAGCCCTGTTTCCAGTTGCAGACTGCTGACCTCTCATTGAATCTTCACAGCAGAGAGCAAAGAGAGGAAGCAAGCTTTCTATGACTCTTATAAGGACACTAATCTCATGATAAGGGATCCATCCTTATGACTTCATCTAATTCTAATTACATCTCGAAGGCTCCACCTCTTAATACTATCACATTCTTGGGTAAAGTTGTAACATATGAATTTTGGGGGAGACAGAAACATATATGTAGTTTTATTATGGACTTTTGTTATGGGCTGTATATATATTTTTTATATGTAATATTTTGTGTTTCGTGTATATATCACAATTATGGTTTTATTTATATTTGCAGCAATTAAATATCATCTATACATAGTATTACAATTAATGGTGAGATGGAATAGAGGCATAAAAATATCAAAATAATTTATACAAACACAATCTAAAAAGCACAAATATATTGTTTTTACAAAAAGTTTTCAAATTTAATTAGATAATTTAAACTTTTATTTAGTTCCATATTTTTGAGAGCACTTCATCAGTAACCACTTCAAATGCGTTAAGTACAATAATTAATTAGCTATTTCACACAAAATGCCTCAGTAAATGAGCTTTGTTCTTCCTCTTTTATAAATTAAGAACTGTATCTCTAAGTGGGTTAAGTTCTCACAACATCTTATTTTTTTAATGACGGGGTATATTTTAAAATACTTTTCTAATAATTCCGGTATTACATATATCATTTCAAAGGAAAAATATTAATACCAGTGGATAAGGGAGAAATAGGTATAATGTTTAACTTAACAATCGTATATTAAAAGCCTAGTTCTCTACTACTTGATTTTCTTCTATATAACTCTGCCTATGTAATTTTACCCATTTTCACATTTTCCTATATGCATAAATAATACCTTTCATTAAATTAGATATATAAACTGAGGCCGATTTCTTGCTCTGGGCTTTCGTTTATTTGTTATATAAAGTTATATCATTTTTAGAGAGTTGTTATATTGACTAAATTAATACAAAGGCCTTAGCATAATGTTGGACAGATGTTGGATATACTCCAGTGGTTGAATTTCTTCCCCTAAATTTTTTTTCAGCATTTTCATGTCTATTCACAATTATACTGTTTGGAGATAGACACAGTAGTGTACCAGTAGCTCGAATAAACTTAATAATGAAAAATTAACTGGTGTAATAGAGGTCTTTTGGCTAAAGGCTTGAACCTCAAACCACAGTTGTACATTTAATTAAAACTCATGACCAACTTGTACCCTTTCATGTGTTTCTCCTTTTGTCAGAATGCCTGTATAAATTGCTCTTTCCTCAAATATCTAAGTACAACCCCAATTCTCTGTGTCTAAGCGGATATAATTACTGTGTCTTTTACACAACAAAAAGTTTCAGGTGACATAATATGAACTTTCTCCTCTTCAACTTGTGATTTCTATCATTGTATCCTTCTTATTTATGCACAGTTATGTTCTAGGCTCTTGAGTCCATTTTTGTCTCCTCCAGATGGAGAGAAAACAAAACAAAACAAAAAAACATTTGCTTGTATTGTTCATATAAGCCACAAAAAGTCCTCTAATGAGAAATAAAGATTCTATTGTACCAATCAAGAATATGGAATGTATGTGATAGATAGGAGTAAAGGGAGCTAAATAAATGATGACAGAAGGAGATTTAACTTTGGGTGGCAAACACACAATGTTGTATACATATGACATATTATTGAATTGTATACTTGAAACCTATGCAATTTTTTTTAAACAAATGTCACCCCAATAAATTTAATAAAAAATATGGAATGGGATAGAAAATAGTAGGGATTTTTTCTATAGTTATTTAGTGCGTAATTGAAAACAAAGTTTTAATATATTTTTGCTTAGTAATTTTGCTCACAATAACATACAGTGACGTTATAACTTGGCTGGTTCTTTTGTTTATGATTTTACCCAGGTAGAACAGATTTATGGCTGAGGTCTGAAATATAAATTAAAGTCTGCCATGGTTAATCTGATAAATGTTCCACAGAGTTGGCACAATCTCTTGCATGTTTATCATGTGCTTAGAAAGAGAAGCAGTCTTCTCAATGGTGTATGTATTAGTATCATGGAAGTCATTACTATATTTAAAGGAACTAATTGAAAATATTTCCAAAATTTAATCACATGTAAAAATTGTTTTAAAGCTTATATTTAAAAAGTACAGTTTAGATAAATCTTTCTTTTCATAGGGTATGTACTGTAGAAAACAAATGCAAATTGGCCAGCAAAAATTTGGGCATGACCAGACTCAGAAATGAAACAAACTAATAGGTTCACTTGCCAGCAGTGTTTCAATTCTGACTAACAGATGATCATTTGGCACCTTAGAACATGGGAATGATTGACTCTACATGACCAACATTTCACACATCCTAAGCTGGTGCAGGTAGAGGTGGGTAATTACTTCAGCCACCCTCGGGGAAAAGAGGGAGCAGGTGTTAGGCTGCCAGCACAGCTCTAGTTTCAACTCATTTTAAATATAAATGTAGCTAGTGGTAAGAGCCAAGAAATTTGGGTCAGTTGAGGTTTCTGCCATCTCGATTTGAGGGATCATAATTGAGTTTTTGCCTCTCTGACCTGATTCTTTCTAATGCATTTCCCATATTGGTAACTTTAAAATTTTACTTTTCCCTAAGCTCTTTGTGTTTTTGTAGAGTCACTGAGTATAGAACTCATATGCTGTTTCAGTAATAGTAACAACTAACAAATTTGTCTTTTGGGAGATTTACTGCATCATCTTGCCTGACAGAACAGCTTATCATAGAAAGGATAGATTTGTCTATTTGTTTCATGGAGTTCTTTATTCTCTGTTATAGCTATAGAAAAACTGGAGAAGGGAAGGTGCAGAAAGTGAGTGATTACAAAGGGAAATGATTTAAAAAGAAGAAATTAAAATGATGGAAAGCTAAGTAGGAAAAAGTGATCTTTTTTTTCTCTTTAAAAAAAACTAGTAGGAAAATTAATAGTCAGATATTAAATATGACTAATCCTGATTTATTACTAAAAATGACCTATTGTGTCTCATTTTCTCACTAGCCCTCGTCTCTTGCTCATACTACTGATATGTGTTTGCACATTGTACATTCCTTTAAAGATGCTTCATTTTTCAAGTACATTTCTTGCTAACTGAGGCTTGTCTTCTTAAAGGTCAGATCTGAGCAGCGAAAGGGTTTGTTAAATTTCCTATTTAGCAATTCTTGGTAGAGAAAAATGCTCTCTTAAAAGTATTACATGTTTTCCTGTTTTTGTAACCAGAGACTACTGAACACAATTCCCCTTTTCTAATGGCATAGAGACACGAATATGAGCACTTTTTCTTTAGTAAACAATTGTCCCTATTTATCCTCAGGGACTATTTAGGAATCCAGAACTGTTTGACCAATAATAACTAGATGTGCTTTATAAAGTTCTTTGTGTTTCACAGATATTTACTTTCTCAGTTCAATTTCAGGAAGTAGGTTTTCACTTCTTGCAACTGCTTAAAAACTACTCCTTTCTGTGGCCACTAATTTGCCCCCTTAAATGCCTTGGCCCCAGGAAAAGAGATAATCGCCTTTGTAGAATTGTGTGCGAAATTCTTTTTGAAAATCTCATTTAAGAGTTAACCGCAAAAACTTTTGTGCATTATTTTATTGCTAAGAGGAAATTTTTTATTTCTTTCTGGATTTCAGACATATTCTAGATAGTCAAGGTTGTTGAGAATCAAACCTTAAAAAGTGAGATATCAATTTTTTTTTTTTCGGTTTGTGTTTTCATTGCATTCCTTTTTTATATAAGTATATTTAATTTGATATCATTTCCTTCATTTCCTGCTTAAATTCTTCCTCATTTTATGATTTAAAATTGATGTTTTATCTTCTAACTCCCAGAGTTCTAATCTCTTATACTGGCTGGATGACATAACATTAATTTATGTGTGAATTTATTCTGCTTCAGTGATATAAGTTTCCCTTAGCATTATTTTATGCATCTACCAGATTATATTATGATTAAATCTATCATAGATGTTTTTCTTTACATATTTATTTAGCCGACACTAGATAAAACTTAAATAGCCTAATTTGCTTTTCATACATAATTTACAACTTCTAAATTTGAATTTATAACTTCCAATTTCTGTGACCATTTTTGGTACACAGTTACCAAAGAGGAGAGAAGATTTCTATAACAAGAAAATAATAAAATTTAAAGAGACGGCAGGAAATTCCAATATATGAAATTTCTAATATCATATATCATTGTCAATATATTGACATGCAGGGAATATTTTGAGAAATTTGTCATTGCATAGTAACCTAACCACAGTTATTCGGGTCACATTGACTTTAATCTCAGTCTTGCCTCTGTTACTTATAAATTGTGTAATCTTGAGAACATCAATCAATTCTCTGAGGGTCCATTTCTTTCTTCATAAAATAGTTGTAGTATTTACAACCATACCTAATTTTATTGTGCTTTACTTTATTGCACTTTGCAGATATTGCATTTTTTATAAATTAATGGTTTGTGGCAATTCTGCATTAAACAAGTCTGTCAGCAGCATTTTTCCAATAGCATTTTGCTCACTTCATGTCTGTGTAACATTTGTAATTCTTGCAATATTTCAAACTTTTTCATCATTAGTATATTTTTTACAGTGATCTGTGATCAGTGATTTTTGATTTTACTACTGTAATTGTTTTGGGGTGCCATGAACCATGCCCATATGACAATAAACTTAACCGATCAATGTTGTGTGTGTTCTGACTAGTCCATTGACCAGCTGTTACCCCATCTCTCTTCCTCTCCATGGGCCTCCCTATTTCCTGAGATGCAACGATATTGAAATTAGGCCATTTAATAATCCTACAATTGCCTCTAAATGTTTAAGTGAAAGGAAGAGGTACATATCTCTCACTTAAAATCAAAAGCTAGAAATGATTAAGTTTAGTAAGGATGGCATGTCAAAAGCTGAGATAAGCCAGAAGCTAGGCCTCTCATACCAAACAGCCAATCTGTGAACACAAACACACACACACACACACAAAGTTCTTGAAGGAAGTAAAAAATGTGACTCCAATGAATGTGGGAATGATAAGAAAGCAAAAACAGCCTTATCGCTGACATGGAGAAAGCTTTAGTGGTCTGGGTAAATCAAATCAGCCACAACATTTCCTGAAGCCAAAGCCTAATTCAGAGCATGGCCCTAATTCTCTTCAATTCCATGAAGGCTCAGAGAGATTAGGATGCTCTAAAAGAAAGTTTGAAGCAGAGGTTGGTTCATGAGGTTTAAGGAAAGAAGCCATTCCCATAACATAAAATTGCAAGATGAAGCAGCAAATTCTGATGTAGAAGGTGTAGCCAGTTATTCAGAAGATCTTGCTAAAATAATTAATGAAGGTGACTACACTAAACAACAGATTTTCAAAGCAGAAGAAACAGCCTCATGTTCGAAGAAGATGACATAGCTAGAAGACTTTCATAGCTAGAGGAGAGAAATCAATATTTAGCTTCAAAGGACAAGCCGACAATTTTGTCAGGGCTAATGCAGCTGGTGACTTTAAGTTAAAGCCAATACTCATTTCTCATTCTGAAAATCTGAGGACGCTTAAGAATTATCCTAAATCTGCTCTACCTGTGCTCTATAAATGGAAAACAAAGCCTCAATGACAACATGGTTTACTGACTATTTTAAGCCCACTGTTGAGACCTACTATTCAGAAAAAAAAAATATTTCAAAATATCAATGCTCATTGATAATGCACCTGGTCACCTAGAGCTCTAATGGAGATGTACAATGAGATTAATCCTGTTTTCAGACATGCTTACAGAACATCCATTCTCCAGCCCATGAGTCAAAGAGTAATTTCAACTTTCAAGTCTTACTATTTAATAAGTACATATATGCATACAAGTCTTACTATTTAAGAAATACATATATAAGGCTATAGCTGCCATAAGAGAGTGAGTCTTCTGATGGATCTACGTAAAGTAAATTGAAGACCTATTGAAATTAATTTACCATTTTAAATGCCATTAAGAACATTTGTGATTTATGAGAAAAGGTCAAAATATTAACATTAACAGGACCTTGGAAGAAGTTGATTCTAATCCTTGTAAATGACTTTGAGAGGATCAAGACTCCATTGGGGGAAGCAACTGCAGTTGTAGTGGAAATAGCAAGAGCACAAGAATTAGAACTGGAGCCTACAGATGTGACTGAATTCATGTAATCTCATAATAAATCTTTAGCTGATGAGGAGATGAGAAAAAAAAAAGCGTTTTCTTGAAATGGAATCTACTCCTGATGAAGATGCTGTGAAGATTGTTTAAATGAAAACAAAGGATGTAGAATAGTATATAAACTTAGTTGATAAAGCAACAGAAGATTTGAGAGGATTGACTCTAATTTTGAGAGAAGTTCTATGGGAAAATGCTATCAAACAGTACTGCAAGCTACAGAGAAATAATTCATTAAAGGAAGAGTTGATCGGTGCAACAGAGTTAATTATTCTTATTTTAAGAAATTGTCATAGCCATCCCAACCTTCATCAACCACCACCCTGATCATCCAGCAGCCATCAGCACCATGGCGAGACATTTTACCAGCAAAAGGAATATGACTTGCTAAAGGCTCAGATGATGGTTTGCATTTCTCAGCAGTAAAGTATTTTTTAAATTTAGGTATGTACATTGCTTTCTTAGACATAATGCTATTGTACACTTACTAGAATCAGTATAGTGTAAACATAATTTCCATATGCACTGAGAAACCAAAGAATTTATGTGACTGGCTTTATTGTGGTGGCCTGGAACCAAATCACAGTATCTCTGAGGTATACCTATAATTTGGAGAGTGAGGTATTGTATACAAATACCTAGCAACATATTGAGTAAATAGTGGATATTTAATAGATTATATTTTCATTATTTGGCTGTTTTAGGTTTTCTCTATTATTTAAACACTGTTTATATATTTTGTTCTCAATAGATTTGGAAAAATTAGCTTAACATTTCCTACAATAAACCTTTAATGTCTATTAATCAAACTTGAGATATCCTTATGAATCCTCTTCAGTCATGATTATTTCTTCACTTTTCATTTTTATCATCATTCTCTTCAATATAGCCCTTAGGATATCACAAAGAAAACCAGGTGTACTTGTGAAATTTGAAGCAGAGTACTTACTAGGTGTATAAATCTAGGTGCTTCTAAGATCTCATATGTAAATGAAAATAACAAATACCTACCTTTTAAAAGTTGTAACTATTAAATAAGTTAAGGTATGTGAAAGTTATAACACAAAGTCTCCCAAATGGAGTACATTCACAAATAACATCCTTCTTCTTGCCAGTTTGCACTGCGGCTCTGAAGCAAGCATCACACAAAACAGCCACTAAAAAGTCCCTGTTGTGATCAATCTCTAATTCCTCTGATTTGTCCAGGGACATTCTGACTTACAATTTTGCAAGTTTTATCTTTTTTCCCTGAAGTTTTTTATCCTAATGCTTTAAACTAGCTCAAGTCATTGCCTTCCCTCTATAGTTGTGATTTCTACTTCTCTCCTAATTATGCTATTTTTTTCACAGTTTTGGTTAAATGATTTGTCTTTTCCAGTCCAGGATTACCCATGCTCAACACAGCCTAACTGCTCACAAAATTCTTCAAGTGTGGACAGCCCAGTAGTGATGAGCATTTAGAATACATCCTTATTTCTCCAATTCAATGGCTACATTTTTGGAGTCAGTACTCATCTAGATGAGACACTTTTAAGTCGGCTAACCAGAATTTAGTCACAGAACTTTGGTGGAAATAATGACTAGTCTAGAAATTGTCACATAAGGAATGATAGTAAGAACTGAACATTGCTTTTTACATTAAATAAAAAAAAAATTTAAAGAGGATATAAGTGCTTTTTTCAGGTATCTGGTAGGCTACTATAAGAAAACAAGAAAGAAAACTTTTATTTTAATACCAAAAATGAGATTAAATTATGTGAAAGAAAAGGAAAGGACTACATATTTTTTTAAAAAGCACAATATGAAAAAATAATAGAAATGTAATAACGAACTCCTTTTTACTAAAAATATGAAGCAGATGAACAATACTTCTTTCTTCTCAGGCTCTACCAAATGGAGGTAAGTTGAGAAAATATAAAGAGAATTAATGGTAAAAGTAAATTATTAGGATAATAGGTAATTTAGGTGCACTCAGTGCTAACATTCTTCAATCCTAGTTGACTTTTTTGAGACAGGACACAAAGAAAGAATTTTTCTAAGAAAATAGTATATGGACCCCATATATAATATGGAGAGATTTAATTAAAAAATGTAAAAGTGGAAATTCTCCAGTTTCAGGGAGGTGGTATCTCCAGGCCCCAGCCCCAGGAAAAGCGCAACATTCCAAGGTGCAGATGATAAAACTGTCTACTAGGCCCTGTTTGATCTGAGAGTTCCTCGGATACATTTATCTTCGTACAAAACATTAACGGCTAACTTCTGCTTCTTGTAATCTGCTTATTCAAGGATGTAGCAGGAGGCTTTATAAGCCGCCTCCTCTGGAAGCTCGGGGCTGATTTCTTCTAACCCTGCGTGGTAGAGAGTCAGTCGCCGGCCGGCCGGCTAATAAAAGCTCATAATTAATCTCAATTGGCTCCGTGGGTCTTCGAATCGTTCGCGCC
>NW_006436298.1:1484356-1485330 GCF_000325575.1 Pteropus alecto
AGTGATTTATACAATTGGAAACACCAGAACCCCTCATTCTCAGAGAAACCCCAGGGATTAATCTCTCTCCTAGAGACTATTTTCTTTACCCACCAGCCCTCTTGGGACAATTGTTAGCAACTTCTTCAGGTCCTGTTTACCTCAGAGGAGTGGGAACAAATTCTGAGGGAGGCTACAAGAACGGTATTAGAGCCCAACAGGCAGCATTCCACTTATCTGGCCCGCGCCCAACATGTTTTCCTGAACACCTGTCCGCCTTGGGACTCCAACACCGACCAAGATAAGGAGGCTCTCCAGTGGTATCGCCAGCTTCTGCTCCAGGGCCTCTGGTCTGCTGCCTGACGATCCATTAACTTATCTAAGGTAAGCGAGATCTTCCAAGCTAAGGATGAATCACCGGCGGCGTTCCTGGAACGACTTTTAGAGTTGTACCGGTTATATAACCTTATTGACCCAGAGGACCCTAATAATAGGAGGGCTGTAAATTTAGCCTTTGTTAGTCAGTCAGCCCCAGATATTAGAAAGAAACTGCAGAGGATGGAAGAATTTGAAGGAAAGAACCTGTCTGAACTGGTCAAGATAGCCCAACGAGTATTCAACAATAGAGATGATGTAGATATAGCACAGACCAAGAAGACGGCCAAGGTCCTGCTTGCAACCATGCAAGGAGCCAATCCAAAGCGCCCTGTCCTCTAGTCAAATCAAGGCTATTCTGAGGATACCCCAGCCACGCACCAAGCGACAGGTTCGAGAGTTCCTGGGAGCAGTAGGTTACTGCAGGCTTTGGTTTCCGGCGTTCGCAGAAATAGCTAAGCCCCTGTACACCAGTACCGGAGGGAAAGGAGAGGACCTAGCCTGGAAAAAGAAAGAAAGGAAGGCATTTGAAGCCCCGAAGGCAGCCCTAACCACAGCCCCTGCATTAGCCCTGCCTAACCTGGAAAAGCCATTCCAGCTCTTTGTTACCAAGGAGCGGG